>NC_134353.1:634268447-634439443 GCF_048569485.1 Anomaloglossus baeobatrachus
CCACACTTGGGATATGGTGGATGCCGTGTCTTCCACCCACATCAGAACCTGCCGGACTTCCTGGAAGGCTTGCCGGTTGCGCGTTCTTCCTTGGTGGTTGATGTATGCCACCGCTGTGGAGCTGTCCGACTGAAGTCGGATATGCTTGCTTTCCAGCCGCTGTTGGAAGGTTTGTAGGGCAAGATACACTGCTCTGTGTTCAAGAACATTGATCTGAAGGGTGGACTCTTGCTGAGTCCACGTACCCTGAGCGCTGTAGTGGAGAAAAACTGCTCCCCACCCTGATAGACTCGCGTCTGTCGTAACTATCGCCCAGGATGGGGATAGGAAGGACCTTCTTTTTGACCAAGAGGTGAGAAGAAGCCACCACCGTAGAGATTCCTTGGCCGCCTGAGAAAGAACGACGACTCTGTTGAGGGACGTCGACTCCTCGTCCCATTGGCGGAGAATGTCCCATTGTAGTGGACGCAGTAAAACTGCGCGAAAGGAACTGCCTCCATTGCTACCATCTTACGTAGGAAGTGCATGAGGCGTCTCAATGTGTGCGACTGGTTCTTAAAGAAGAGCTTGCAGCCCGTAGTGAATGCTGTTTGTCTAGCGGAAGCTTCACTATCGCTGAGAGAGTAAGAAACTCTATGCCTAGATATGTTATCGATAGGGTCGGGGTCGGATCTGACTTTAAAAAGTTGATGATCCACCCAAAACTCTAGAGAGTCTCCAGCGCAACGTTCGGGCAGTGTTGGCATGTTTCCTAAGAGAGTGCCTTGACAAGTAGATCGTCTAAATACGGGACCACAGAGTGACCCTGAGAGTGCAGGACTGTGACTACTGCTGCCCTGACCTTGGCGAAGACCAGTTGGACTGTCGCTAGCCGGAAGGTAGAGCTACGAACAGAAGGTGTTCGTCTCCTATAACGAAGCGTAGAAACGCTAGTGCTCTGGATCAATCGGCACGTGTGGATAAGCATCCTTGATGCCTAATGATGCTAGGAAATATCCTTGGGACCTTGAGGCGATGACATGGCGGAGGGATTCCATCCGGAACCGCCTGGTGTCCACGAGCTTGAGCATTTTTAGATCCAGAACGGGACGGAACGGCCCGTTGTTATAGGTACCGCAAAGAATTTGGGGTAAAAACCGTGACCTTGTTCCTGAAGAGGAACGGGGGTCATCACTCTTTCTGCCTATAGAGTGCACCCTGTTTGCAGAAGAGCAGCGGCCCGGCCGGGAGGTGGAGAAATTCTGAAGAATCGAGTTGGAGGACGAGAAGTGAGCTCTATCCTGTACCCGTGAGACAGAATGTCTCACACTCAATGGTCATTGACCTATGGCAGCTAAATATCGCCAAGGCGGGAGAGCCTGCTACCGACCGAGGCCGCAAGTCATGAGGAAGCCGCCTTGGAAGCGGGTTTTCAGACTGTCGCTTTTTTGGGCGAGACTGAGCCCGCTAAGAATCTTAGCTCCTCTGATCCTTTTGAGTCCACATTGGACGAGGAAAAATGGGACCTGCCCGAGCCTCGAAAAAGCCGAAAACCCCGACTGCCTCTTGCTCTGTTGGGGTTTGTTGTGTCCGGGCTGAGGAAAGGATGAATCCTTACCCCTGGACTGTTTAATGGTTACATCCAACGCTCACCAAACAGTCGGTCAGCAGGAAAAGGCAACTGGTTAGGCAACCTTTTTTGGAAGCAGAATCTGCCTTCCATTCACTTAACGAGCAGACCAGGCTCTGCTTAAAAACACGGAGTAGCGGAGGCTACCGCCGCACGGTTCGCAGAGTCCAGGACAACCTGAACCGCGTAAGAAACAAATGCAGACATTTGAGAGGTTAAGGATGCCACCTGCGGCACAGATGTACGTGTAACCGTGTCAATCTGTGTAAGACAAGCTGAAATAGCTTGGAGTGCCCCAAGGGAGAGAATGCCGGAGCCAACGGTGCGCCGACAGCTTCATAGATGGCTTTCGACCAGAGATCCATCTGTCTGTCAGTGGCATCTTTGAGTTTGCAGTTCCATCTCCCACTGCAACTATGGATCTAGCTACAAGCCTGGAGATTGGAGGATGCCGCTCGGGACATTGGGTCCAGTCCTTGACCAAGTCAGGGGACAGGGATAACGTGTATCCTAAGCCGTTTGGAGAAGCGCATATCTGGATAAGCGTGGTGTTCCTGGACTGCCTCTCTGAAGGCAGAGTGGTCCAGAAAAATACGTGAAGCTGACTCCTCCACTGGAGGAGCTGTGAGAAATAACCCACATTCTATAGATGGACGCTATAAGATTATTTACTATGGCGTCACAATCAGGTGTATCCAGATTGAGAGCGGTCTCAGGATCAGAATCCTGAGCCGCTACTTCCGCCTCATTACACAGCGAGTCCTTCTGTTAGGACCCTGATGAAACCGAGGCCGCTCATAGCGAGCCCGCTTAGGCTGTCTGGGACTGACGTCCGTGCAGAGCCGTGACTCTGGGATGCGTGTGACATTCCCGGAGCTGTTAGTTATTCACACTGAGGGGGGCCATGGATCAATGATTCAACAGTGCCCATATTGTGAGAGACATGTCCGGACTGCTAGGCTTCTAGTATCATAGCCATAGTCTCAGAAAAACTGTCAGTAAATACTGCAGACACCGTCCTCATCCCCTGGCCATTAGTGCATACAATGGGAGTCTATGTAACCTGCCGGCCGTATAGCCGTACATGCTGTACCAGCTGTATAGAAAAACATGTGGTTCTGCACCTTTGTTTTACACAGAGAATATGCTGATAACTCCTCCGCATAATCCAGGAGGGTATATACAACGTGCGACCAAACAGTGCAATGTATATAGTACAAGCATATCTATAAGTGCACTTCTGCACTAGTGGGGTTAGCACCACAGGTGCTGCTTAACGCCTGTTGCAGCGATTGTGTGACTATCAGAATGCCAGGGTCTTCCACACTTGTCTCTGTATCGTACAGAAACTGACACTAATGGCTCCCGGCGTCCTTGTAGAGAAGGAAGCCGTGGGCGTGCCTGAGAAAGTGCGGGAATCCGGATTCACAGTGCACACAGTGAGAGGGGTGGAGTATGCAAAACATACTCCAGCTCTCAGCGCTGCTCTATACAGCGTCACGCCCCTACCCTGACTGTCAGGGCTGTGGGCGGTAACGAAGGGAGACTAGGCCCAGAAGCCGGGGACTCGAGTTAACAGCGCGGCCGCCGTAAAAGCGCGGGCCGCGCTGAAGTCCCCGGCGCACCACAAGTGCCAGCCGCGCCGCAGTCCCAGCGGCCGGCGCGACCGATTCATAGAAGTGGCCAGCGTCCCGCCCCTCTCCTGACTGGCAGGTCTGGGGGCGGGAACGAACGGAAGCAGGCCGCAAAAGCCGGGGACTCTAGTTATCAGCGCGGCCGCCGTAAAAGCGCGGGCCGCGCTGAAGTCCCCGGCGCACCACAAGTGCCAGCCGCGCCGCTGCCAGCGGCCGGCGCGACCGATTCCTGGAAGTGGCCAGCGTCCCGCCCCTCTCCTGACTGGCAGGTCTGGGGGCGGGAACGAACGGAAGCAGGCCGCAAAAGCCGGGGACTCTAGTTATCAGCGCGGCCGCCGTAAAAGCGCAGGCCGCGCTGAAGTCCCCGGCGCACTACAAGTGCCAGCCGCGCCGCAGTCCCAGCGGCCGGCGCGACCAATTCCCATAAGTGAGCCTGCTTCAGCGAAGCTGAATGAGGCCATGGCACAGGCGCCGCAGCGCTGATGTCCCCCGGCGCACTACAACACCCAGCATGCTGCGGTGTGAGCGCCAAATGCACGGGGACACAGAGTACCTTGAGGAAGCAGGGCCATGTCCCTGATGTACTCCGCTCCATCCAGCATCTTCTCCAGGGGCTGTAGATGGAGCACGGTCTCAGTGCCTGGAGACCGGTAAATCCCACTTCACCCAGAGCCCTGTAAAAAGGGATGGGGAAGGAATCAGCATGTGGGCTCCTGCCGCCGTACCCGCAATGGGTACCTCAACCTTACAAACACCTCCGACATACAGTGGGGTGAGAAGGGAGCATGCTGGGGACACTATATGTGTCCTCTTTTCTTCCATCCGACATAGTCAGCAGCTGCTGCTGACTAAAAAGTGGAGCTATGCGTGGATGTGTTGCCTCCTTCGCACAAAGCACAAAACTGGTGAGCCAGTGATCCCACTGGGGGTGTATAGCCAGAAGGGGAGGGGCCTTACACTTTTAAGTGTAATACTTTGTGTGGCCTCCAGAGGCAATAGCTATACACCCAATTGTCTGGGTCTCCCAATGGAGCGACAAAGAAATATATATATATATACATATATATATATATCTATATCTATATCATATACATATATCTATATCTATATCATATACATATATCTATATCTATACCATATACATATATCTATATCTATACCATATACATATATCTATATCTATACCATATACATATATCTATATCTATATCATATACATATATCTATATCTATATCATATACATATATCTATATCTATACCATATACATATATCTATATCTATACCATATACATATATCTATATCTATACCATATACATATATCTATATCTATACCATATACATATATCTATATCTATACCATATACATATATCTATATCTATACCATATACATATATATATATCTATACCATATAAAATATATATATATATACCATATACCATATATAATATACCATATATAATATACCATATATAATATACCATATATATATATATATATATATATATATATATATATATATATATATATATATATATATATATATATATAAACACTTCGGCACCTAAGGGGGGCCAGCACCCGATTGGGAAACTGGTGCCCCACAGTGCACAGTGAGGGGGGAGGAGGATACCAAGTATGCTCCAGCCCTCACTGCCGACGTCCCGTCGGCCGTCCCGTCGTTGCCCCTGACTGGCAGGCCCGGGAACGGGAGTATATGTACTAGGCCGCAAGAGCCGGGGACTAAAGTTAAAGACGCGGCCAGCAAACAGGCGCGGTAGTCCCGGACTCACAAACCACACAGCAACCGCTGCAGCGTTTGTAACCCAGGTGCTGTATGCAGCGTCCCCCAAAGGGGACACAGTACCTTTTGGATGCAGGGCTCTGTCCCTGATGATGTCCTGTCTCCTGTCCGTCAGAATCCCCCAGGGGCTGCGGATGGAGCCCGGTCCCAGCGCATGGCGACCGGTTATGAACCCCCTCTCCTAGAGCTGCAGTGCTGCCAAACAGTGAGCACATTCTGAGATCTCCACCGGCAGAATCATGCCATATAACAATGGCTGCCGGCGTTCCGAGGGGAGGAGGGAGCTGAGGGCGGAACCACAAAAGTGCGGGAATCTGCGCCCCATAGTGAACAGTGAGGGGGGAGGAGGACAGCGAAGTGTGCTCCAGCCCTCACCGTCGGCGTCATACCGACCGTCCCGCCCTTCCCCCTGACTGGCAGGCCCAGGGGCGGGAGTTCAATACTCTAGGCCGCAAAAGCCGGGGACTAAAGTAAAAACCGCGGCCGGCAAACAGGCACGGTCGGCGCGGTAGTCCCGGTCAAAAAAAAAAAAAATCACACCGCAGTCGCTGCAGCGTCTGAGGCCAAGGTGCTTCATGCACCGTCCCAAAGGGGACACAGAGTACCTGTAGATGCAGGGCCATGTCCCTGACGATACTCCATCTCCTGTCCGGCAGATACCACCAGGGGCTGCGGAGGGAGCCCGGTCCCAGTGCCTGGATGACCGGTTAGGATCCCACTTCACCCAGAGCCCCTAAAAGATGGGGAAGGAAAACGGCATGTGGCTCCAGCCTGTGTACCCGCAATGGGTACCTCAACCTTAACAGCACCGCCGACTCAGTGGGGTGAGAAGGAAGCATGCCGGGGGCCCTGTTAGGGGCCCTCTTTTCTTCCATCCGATATAATCAGCAGCTGCTGCTGACTAAAATGTGGAGCATTGTGCGAGTGTCAGCCTCCTTCAACACAAAGCATAAAACTGAGGAGCCCGTGATGCACGGGGGGGGTGTATAGGCAGAGGGGAGGGGTTACACTTTTTAAAGTGTAATACTTTGTGTGGCCTCCGGAGGCAGTAGCTATACACCCCAATTGTATGGGACTCCCAATGGAGCGACAAAGAAAACATATATTTTTAAGCCAGTGGGTCTTTGACACCATAGCCACTTAAAACTAGAACTTGGTACCCTTATACCAGAAACGTTCATGGTCACATTAGACCAGCACTGGAAAATAGGTCAACAGACCCTAAAATGGGAAGTCTCGTCGCTAACGGGAAAGGGAGTACTCACCCAAGTCCCAAAACGAGACCTTGGTTAAAGGGTTTTACAGTCCTCATTTTAAAGGAAACCTGACCTATACTTCAGGACGATTATAAAACCTAAAAATTTTAAATCAACGTTTAATTACAAAACTTTTCAAGGTGGAAACAAATTGGCTGGTCCGTGAAAGTTCTATTCCTGGGCTGCTTTATGGCAACCAGAGATCTCCAGGATGCCTATTATCACAATCCCAAAAATAATCCCTCCCCTTTAGCCTCAAAACGGCTCCAGGGATATTAAGCAAATTGGTGTCAGAAATATTGACCCATATCGGAGAAAAGCACCTTCTATTCATTCCATACCTGAGCAATTTTCTAATAGTAGGAAAATCAAGGGTAGATTGCAGAAGGGGAATAAATCAATTCAAAGACATTAGTCCAGCTAAGCTGGTTAATTATCTAGCTAAGCTGGTTGAGAGGTGGGGGAACAACCCCAAAACAGAGGCAAAACTTTTATGGGACTCTAAGCTTTACAACACAAATTTTTTTCCCCGAAAGCCAAATGTGGGCAAGTCAGCTACCATTAAGTTACCTAAAAGGGAAAGAAAGCTTTGAATCCAACAACCTCAGCGGTCATCAAATAAACCAGTGCTATTAGAGGAAATTACTCAGATGAGGGAGGAAAAGGGAGAAACCGTTAGAAAACCTTCGGCTGTTTCTTCCCCTAGACCGAAGGGAACTCCCCCATGGGTTGGATGCCCTCCTCCCAAAAGTGGCCTAGGGGCGTTCCCTAGTATACTGCCTCAGCAACGCTTCCCCTTTGGACCTCAAACCTAGTCCTGAAAGCCTTGACCAGAGCCCAATTTGAATCATTATTAGACGGCACAATAAGGATACTAACCATTAAGTCAGTAGTCCTTACATCAGCTAGAAAGGTTAGAGAACTACAGGCTCTGTCCTCAAACCATCTTTCAGAGTTTCCTTCCAGATAGGGTCATACTTAAACCTCACCCAATTTTGCTCCCCTCATTGCTTGATTGAGCATCAAGTTGTCCCGACGCGAATCAAGTACCAAGTATAAATGGAAGTCAATGGGAAATGCAAGCATTTTCAAACTGAGGAGCTCAATCAAGTAACAAGCAGTGGTGAGCACGCATGCCCATCACAAATAAGGAGAGGTCTTCTACAATAGATAGAATCAACATGAAGGTTCAGGAAGTATTCCTCCTTTTTATGCGCTTTCAGGGTCCCAGCAGAGGCAAGGCAGTGTCAAAGCTAAACTAAACTTAATGGAGTACCTCTCCTGCTCTGTAAACCAGGGCTCTGCCTTTTAAAGCTGTAGGATTCCTGGCCTTTGGGGGCAGATCATCTCTCTACATGCTGCTGTCATGTATCTGGAAAACCAATTACCAGTAATTTATTTGTTACTTCACAACTGGTGTCAGAATATGCTCCCCTCTTTAACCCTTTCCGGACATGGCAGTTTTCTGGTTTCGCTTTTTACTCCCTTTCTTTTAAGAACCATACCTTTTTTTCCCAGTTTACAGTCGTAGAAGGGCTTATTTTTTTGTAGGATAAGTTGTAACTGTGAATGAAACCTTTTATTTTGCCATACAACATATAGCAAAATGGGAAGAAAAACAACAATGCTTTTTTTGGTATGGGGGGGAATCTATTGTGCATTAATCATACCTGGCAATATGCAACTAGATCTGTATAAATACAGCAATACTAAACATATGCATTTGTTTTCTCAAAAGTGGTGAAAAAATTCATTAAAATACAATAATGATTTCCGTTGCCAATGTCCCCGCCCTGTAATGTTTTCAGTTTCTGTTGATAGCGCTGTGTGAATGCTTGTTTTTTGTACGGTGAGATGATGTTTTTAATGATATAACTTTGGGTTAATTATTTTAATATTTTCATAGATCGGGCTTTTTTTACAGATCGTGATATCACATGTATTTTATTTTCTCTATATTTAATAAAAGGAGATTCAAACTTGCACTTATTTTTCATATTTTTAAAACGTCCTAGTGGTGGACAATCCTTTTAAGTTTTAATTCCCTCAGGGGACTTGACCCTACAATTGTCTGACTGCATCTACTACATACCACAGTATTGCAGTATAAAGTAACAACCTCAGCCTACCATGATGCCCAGAGAAACAGTCAGAACAGGCAAAAGGGTCTTCAGCAGACCTTCACCTGTCATAGCAACTCACTGGCACCCCGAGATCGCATCGCAGGGGGGAGCTGATGACACATGAAATGGTGCCCCCACCAGACCATGTGCTTTAAATGCTGCAGTCAGATTGACAGCAGCACTTAAAGAGTTAACAGAAGTGAGTGGAGCTCAGCTTCCCCCATTGTTTCTCGAGGCAAATGAATGTTGCAATCATTGTTTGCCAGGAAAGATACGGGCTCACCTGAGCCCGTGACAAAGAAGGGGTTCTGACAGACATTAGTACATCCAATGTCAGAACGGGGTGAAGCCTACTTTGCCCCTGAAATTTAGCGTGATTGCACATACTTGTAAGATTTGGGTACTCCATTCAACTAGATGAATCTTAGTCTGGGCACATCTCGGCTCTGACGGCTACAGGTAATTTATGAACCAAACCATACAAAGGTCAAAGAGCATAAATAAGTCACCTGTAACATTACCAACTCACCTCTGGGTCTCTATCCTTTTCTCTGCATCCTCTCACCTCATTGTACAGTTTGGAGGAAGAGATTGGGGCCAAAAAAGAGGTATATTCCCCAGGAATACTAACACCACCCTCTGCAAAAATAGAGAAAAAAAAAAAAATTAGTAGCTAAAAAGGTGATTGAGAATAAAAACCTGAAGATTAGACTTTTAAAAAGCATCACAATTAAGAGGATAATGTAATTGACTGTAAGATAGTGTTCATATATTTGCCCTTCTCTTGCAGTGTAATGGTGTGCGCGTCCTCTTTTTTGTCATTACTTTGCACTTTATGTATGGTTGCATCATCTTCATTAAAAAATTTAAGCAATGACTGGAATTTCAGACTGAAAAATAGATTTGCACTCCAGTACACTGAAATTGTGAGATTTAATGGATTTAGCAGCAATCCAGAATCAGTTACCAGAAAAGTTGTACACGCGCTTTTCCCATGGTTTGATGCTGGTCCTCTAGACGCACCACACGAGCTTATCCCATGAGGTGCTAGGTCTCATTGGTCACACCAGGTTTCCCTGTTTCCCCCCTTGCTATTTAAACTAGGAGCGAGTCACAGCTCCATGTTAGCACCTTTTCACTATTCATTGCGGTGGACACCGTATATTCACCACTGCGCTACATTCCTATGTAGTATATCCTGGACAATCCGGTATTTGTGACTTAGATTCACATGTATTTTTGATGCCATTATTTGCTGCCATTTAATCTGTGCCATGCGTTTTCCTTTGGTGGTCTTTGGCTTGGACATTTTCTATGCTTCATTCTCTGCTGGGTCAGAGCAACTTTTTTTTACCGGTTAAATAGATTTTTGTGCCTCTCCACTAACCTCCCCCCCCCCTTTTTTTTCCTTCCTAGATATATTTTTAAGGCTCTTTCCACAACTTGGTTCTTTCACTTAATCTTATTTTCTTGTATTTGCTATTTTTCAATATTTTTGATCCTTACTATACTCATCATGGCTTTATCTCAACATGACTCATCATTTTCGTTTTTTTTTTTTTTTCTTACCTCCTTTTATTACTTACAGCAAGATGGAATTGCAGCTGTATATTGCTCAGGCCAAAAAACTACTACTACTCCAGCAGGATACAGCTAAACCCCCACTAGGTGGAGGCATCACAGGTGCAGGGGGAGCCATTCACACTCACTTCCAAATATGGAGGAGGTAATGGCTGGATGGTAAAACTGCACACTAGTGGCTTTTGCTTTTTGATATTATATATAGTGTAGGGACCTACAAGCATGAGGTTCCCGTGGCGAGGGTTGTAGGCATACGTCTTATGGCCATAACGCTAACAAAAAACCTCATTTTTTTGTACAGGATACAGCCAGGCCCCTTTTTGTTCGGCCTTGCCATTAGAGTTTCTGTCCCTATGTAGCGCGCAGTGGGGGTACGGCTTGGCAGCCCGCCTGATCTAATAGTATGGGCGTCACCTAATAGGCTGCGGGTTTGTGACTGTGCGTCTGCTAGTGTGAACAGTGCTCTATGCAAGCCACTAGTGTGCAGTTTTACCATCCAGCCATTACCTCCTCCATATTTGGAAGGGAGTGTGAATGGCTCCCCCTGCACCTGTGATGCCTCCACCTAGTGGGGGTTTAGCTGTATCCTGATGGAGTAGTAGTAGTTTTTTGGCCTGAGCAATATACAGCTGCAATTCCAACTTACCTCCTTTTACACCTCTTTTTTCATGCAATATTTATAGAGCAACATTGATTCTATAGTGCTGTAAATGAGAAGGGGGTTACATACAGAATACATATACAAGTTACAATAGACAGACTAGTACAGAGGGAAGAGAGCCCTGCCCTTGTGGGTATACAATTGTACATGATATTGTGGAGTAGATAGTAGATGGGGTATGGATGAGGCAACAGCTCCAGTGGTGGTGAGGCAGCAGCTCTGGCAGTGGGGTCATGGGATACTGTAGGCATATTTGATAAAGAAAAAACAAAAAGCCAGCACCAAATGTGCACTACAGCACTAAACATTCCAAACTGTACTTATTATAAAACATTTTTTGAGATTTTTGGCAAAAAATTGCAATTTCTTGAGCTGCTTCGCCACGTCACGGCAAATCTCATTTGAAGCAGTCCTACACTAAAATATTTTTATAAAATGTGCCATACGGCCTCACATATGAATAGTAGAACTGCTCTTAGCAGCACTCACCTGGTCTATTTCAATCCCGTACCCATGACTGAGTCATGGCTGTGGGCGGGACAGGTCCAAGCAAATGCTGCATGAAGTAAATAGCCTGTGGACAAAGCCTGACGACTCAATGTGAACAGTCACCAACCGCCAAAATCCAGACAGATGGAATACATCCCAAATTGGGGTGCATAGCAAGGTGGAGGTCAACCACCGACCAATTCAATGAAGAAAAAATTGAATTGGCGGTTGGTGACTGTTCACATTAAGTCATCAGGCTTTGTCCACAGGCTATTTACTTTATGCAGCATTTGCTTGGACCTGTCCCGCCCACAGCCATGACTCAGTCATGGGTACGGGATTGAAATAGACCAGGTGAGTGCTGCTAAGAGCAGTTCTACTATTCATATGTGAGGCCGTATGGCACATTTTATAAAAATATTTTAGTGTAGGACTGCTTCAAATGAGATTTGCCGTGACGTGGCGAAGCAGCTCAAGAAATTGCAATTTTTTGCCAAAAATCTCAAAAATTTTTTTATAATAAGTACAGTTTGGAATGTTTAGTGCTGTAGTGCACATTTGGTGCTGGCTTTTTGTTTTTTAGGCATATTTGATAGATGCGTTTTCAAGTTACGTTTGAAGCTTGGAAGTGTAGCAGATAATCTGATGTGTTGAGGCAGCAAATTCCAGAGGACAGCAGATACTCCGGAGAAGTCTTGGAGGTGGCTGAGTAAGGAGTGGATAAGTGTGGAGGATAGAAGAAGATCATAGGAGGACCAGAAATTACGCTTGTTGGGAGATTAGTTCTAGGATACACAGATTATGGATGGCTTTTGTGGGTCAATGTTAGTTTGAATTGGATACGATGGGTATTTGGGAGCCAATGAAGTGATTTGCATAGGGGAGAAGCAGTGGAGTAGTGAGGAGTAAGGTGGATCAGTCGGGCAGCAGCTTTTAAAAGGGAAGGTGCCGCTTTTTTTATTTTTGTATTAAATAGTGATTATGAAATCAAGTATTTTTAAATACAAAATTAAACTCAGTTTATTTAGTTTGATTTAATTCTAGTTTTACTGAAGCACTGGGGGCTGCCATGTTGGATTTGCTGTGTGAGTAACGATAGTTACTCACTCCTTTATGGCAGCCCCTGTGCATTAACTCTGATAGTCGGGCTCTGTCCACTAGGCTTATTAGGCTATGTGTCCACGGTAGAATGTACCTGCAGATTTTTCTGCCTGAAAATCCGCGACTTTCGCGGCAAATCCGCACCCGCGGATTTTTTTTTTTTTTTTTCCCCATTCAAAACCAAAAATCCGCACCAAATCTGCACCAAACAATTGACATGCTGCAGATTTTTCCGGATCAAAATCCGCGGCAAATCCGCAGCGGAAAAATCCGCAGCATGGACACAGCATTTCCAAAATGCCATTGAAATGGCTTGGAAGTGCCGCTGCTGCAGATTTTCGGGAAATCCGCGGCAAAATCCGCGGTAAATCCGCAGCGTGGGCACATAGCCTTACAGGAGAGCTCCCTGCTGTGACCTGGACGCGCCCCCTGGGCTGTCCAGATCACAGCAGAGGGAGGAGATCAGCGCCATCTTTCTGCAGCAAACAGCAGTCATGCTGTGTGCTGAACTTTTCCCCCTGTCACCCCTTCGGCCTGTGTGAGTATTGTACCGGCGCCCCTCACCACCGATGCTACCGTCTCCAATGGCACCACCACGCTCTCCCCCCATGGCCTGTCACCTGTCAGCCTGTGTGAGTAGTGTGTGTGCGTGCATGCGGCAGAGCATTGTGGGTGAGCATGCATGCGGCAGAGCATTGCACAGTCATGCTGCTCAGTCACACACACACAGTATATACAGTGTTCACACGGTATATAGTATATACACAGTACACAATATATATTATATAAACACGGTGGCTCCACCTCCTTCATGCTGCTTTGTCACACACAGTATATACACACTGTATATAGTATATGCACACAGTACATGGTATATTAGTATATACACATGCTGGCTCCGCCGCCCTCATGCTGGGTGCTCTGTCACACACACAGTATATACACAGTGTGTACACACACACACACACACACAGTCCGTGTGGTACAACATTGCGGGCGTGCATGTGGCAGAGCATTGCGGGTAGGCGTGCATGTGGCAGAGCATTGCTTGACCGTTGCGTGCAGAGCGTTATGTGAGGAGCACAATGTAGTTGTCCTTGGTGACACTTTAGACATTTGTGGTCACCAACACAATGGCTCCGCACTGTGTCCCTACACTTCATTCTCTCTTATCTGTTGTAAACACCCAGATTGGGTGTAATCCAGGCTATTTCTACAGTGGGGTTTCTGTAGGATTTCAGCAGCTGCTCCCCCTAGTGTTTAAGAGTGGAAAACTTTAATTTTTTTTAGACTTTGCTCAATTAAAAACAAATAATATTTAAACAAAACATTAAAACATAAATACTTTACATTTTTCAGTTATTGACATTTTTTTTTTGGGCACAACACCTTCCCTTTAAGAATGGACTGGAGGGGTGCAAGAAAATTAGCAAGGAGGACACAGGAGGATGTTGCAGTAATCGAGGCGAGAGATTATGAGGGCATGCACTATCATTTGGGTTGTTTGAGAGTTGAGGAAAGGACGGATTCTGGAAATATTTTTGAGTTGGAGATGGCAGGTGGTGGCAAGGGATTTAATGTATGGTATGAAGGACAAGACAGAGTCTAATGTTACTCCAAGGCAGCGGAGTTCGGATACTGGGGAGAGCGTGATGTTATTTTTTTGTAATGGATAGATGAGATGGAGGAAATATGTTTTAGTTCAGTTTTGACCACATTGAGTTTAAGGAAGCGAGAGAAGATGACCGATAGACACTCCGGGATTCTGGACAGCAGATAGGTAGATCTGAGTGTCATCAGCATATAGGTGCTTCATGTTTTCTCATCTTCAAAGTTTCCTCATTTATTGTATATTAGCTTCATAGACATGTATAGGACTTTGTATCTAAATATAGCAAGTATAGTTGTTCCAGTGAACTGATGAAGGTCTGATTCATGGACCAAAACTGTTTCAAATTCTGGATTGCTGCTATATCACTAAAATCTCACTATTACACTGTATTGGAGCGCCAAATCTATTTTGCATTGAATTTCGAACAGGATTCCATCTGTGCACCCATTCCCAGAAATGCCGTGGTTGCTCTAGAATTGGAATTTTACACTGAACCTTGACAAGAGACCTATATTGACTGAGCAATAAGCAAATGGCAGAATTAAGGTAATTGCTTTCTGTCGTACAACGGAAATTTACAACTAAATGCAAACGTCAATACATGCGTCTTAGTGTGAGCAAATAAACGAAGCAGGAAAGAACCTTTAAGAAAGTGTTGGGCTCCGTCCAGACATTCAGGGGATAGTTCATTGTCTCCAAATGATCCCAAGAGCTCGCTAACAATAATATCCGCTTTCTCCGGAGGATTCCATTCTCTCATATCGCTGGAGACCACGGTCACCTGACTGCCCCATTCTTCATAGCGCCAGCCTTCCAACCTGAGAGGGGAAAGAAAAAAAAAAATATATAAATAAAAAATAGTTTCACGACTCAAGATTTAGAAATATTTTTAACGAGCTCAGTGTTTGCCACTCACGTAATGACTGCATTAGGATTTTTCTCCACCGCATATACTTTTATTAAACGATCGGCTTGTTTGGCAGCTCTGATTGATGCGTTCACCAGAGGACCCCGACCTGCTCCAAGAACCATCAAAACCCTACAAGGGTCATGCAAAAATATAAAAACTCGCTTTATAATTTGTCATACAAGGAAACTGGGAATAATGACTGATCGAGCAGAGGAGATTACTGGTAAAATAAGAACATGCTTTTCACAGCCCAGCTTAAAAGGGAACCAACCACCAGGGATTTTCGTATAGGACCTAAAGCCAGTGCTATACTGGCACCATCAGACTGGTTCTATACATACCTGTAGTGGGCAGCTCGGATGTTTACGTTTTGAAATCCATGAAAGGGAAGTTTGTAAAATCAGCAGCTTCTTGAGTGACATTTGCAAGAGAGCAGATAATATATCGGTGGGTATTCATACGGATTCCCGCCCCCTGCCTATTGTTCCTCCCTCTTTCTGTTCTCTATGGTAAGTATTATACAAACTATTCACTGTGCTGAAGGACCTGTGTGAGCTCATACCCATGTGACCTGGTATCCAGCTCTGTTGGCTGAGGCCCCGCCCCCTTCTGGTCACATGGGTATGACCTCACAGGTTCTTCAGCATGTAAGATGGTGGTCGAGTTCCGACCCCTGAAGACACCAAATGTGTTCTTAAATACTTTATATCTTATCACATGTATATACTGTAAGGTTATCTATAAATGTATAGTGTAAGGTATTGTAATGTATAAGATGTAGCAGAGTAGAGAATGTTACTATGTAGAGGTGTAGCAGTATTGAAGATGTAATGTACAATATGTGTATTGGTATAAGGTGTAATATGTAGTATATAAAGTATATTGCTTAATAAGGTATTAGTGTTATAGTTCTGCAGCTGAAAAGTTAAATCTGCCCGGTGACAGACAGCTGACAGTTGGGATTCTAGAATTAGCCAATAGGGAAAGAGCTATTGCTGAGGGAGAGAAACGGTTGCTGTGGAAACGTCAGTTAGGGCCCAGTCTGTGACAGGAACAGACCTCAGGTCTGAGGAGAAGCAGAGCCGCATGATATGGGTGTACTGAAGAGAGGGAGACCATGACAGTCTGACAAAGGAAAAGGGGGAACAACTGAGAGAGGGAGATTACTGTGACACAGAGTGATGTAGTGGAGCCGGGTCAGCGCACTGACTGAAGGAACGAGTGACAGAGACGAGTCCTGGTGTAAGACGTAAGCCCGCAAGGGCAGGGCCCTCTTCCCTCTGTACTAGTCTGTCTATTGTAACTTGTATATGTGTTCTGTATGTAACCCCTTCTCATGTACAGCACCATGGAATCAATGGTGCTCTATCAATAAATATTATTATTATTATTATTATTATTATTATTATTATTAATAATAATAATAATAATAATAATAATAATAATAAGACAGAGCAGGACAAGGAACAAAGTGAGTGTCTTAAGCAAGTGTCCCTGAGATGTCTTCAGTAGCTTATAGCTTGGTCCAGCCATATTGGCGATACCCCTCTAGGAGGGAAAAGACGTGGGACTGCTTGAGGAGGAGACTAACTTCCAAGGACTGTGATGAAGTACTAGGCTGGGTAGTGAAGGGAAGAAAAGGCCTTATGGAGGTTGGAACGACTAAAATGAATGTGTGCTTAATGAACCTCTGTGATATTGAAATGTGCAAGAAGATTTGTGTCCGCCATCTTATGTATGTTGTTGTTACCAAGTTAACGTTCAGTAAAACCATGTTTTGTATGAACTTGTGGTCTCCCTCAATGAACTGTGTACCAACTGGTCCTGGCCAGCCCAAACCACCGGCAACATGCGGCCTGCCAATGCATATAGCCTCTGGAGTGAAACACCACACACCCAGCCAGGACCTCCATTTTCATGTAGCGTACCGGGGTGCGACAGACGATTGCCTCGCCCACGACTACCACCCCACGCCACGTTACAAGCACAGTGAATAGTTTGTATAATACTTACCATAGAGAACAGAGAGAGGGAGGAACAACAGGCAGGGGGGGGGGGGGGGGAATCCATATGAATAGATAGGTTGAAAAAAGAGAATTTTGTTACTTACCGTAAATTCTTTTTCTTATAGTTCCGACATGGGAGACCCAGACCATGGGTGTATAGCTTCTGCCTCCGGAGGACACACAAAGTACTACACTCAAACGTGTAGCTCCTCCCTCCTAGCATATACTCCCCCTGGTAGCCAGTCCTAGCCAGTTTAGTGCAAAAGCTGAAGGAGGACATCCACCCACAAGTAAAGACAGAGCAAAACCCGGAACAACCGGAACCTCTGTCTACAACAACAGCCGGTGATAACACACGGAACAAGAAACCTGCCAACAGGCAACAGGGAGGGTGCTGGGTCTCCCATGTCGGAACTATAAGAAAAAGAATTTACGGTAAGTAACAAAATTCTCTTTTTCTTCATCGTTCCTTATGGGAGACCCAGACCATGGGACGTTCTAAAGCAGTCCATGGGTGGGAATAAACAGAAAAACTGAGAAGTAGGCGAAACCTAACTTCACAAATGGGCGACAGCCGCCTGAAGGATGCGTCTGCCCAAGCTCGCATCTGCCGAAGCAAGAGCATGCACTTGGTAGTGCTTTGAAAAGGTATGCAGGCTAGACCAAGTGGCAGTCTGACAGACCTGCTGAGCCGTAGCCTGGTGCCTGAAAGCCCAAGAGGCACCAACAGCTCTGGTCAAGTGTGCCTTGATCCCCGGCGGGAGAGGCACTTGAGTACACTGGTAGGTATCGGAAATGGCCGACCTAAACCAACGAGCCAGGGTCGGCTTAAATGCCGAGAGGCCCTTACGCTGACCAGCGGTCAGCACAAAAGAGAGGTGCACCGCCTAAGAACAGCGGTGCGAGACACATAGATCCGGAGCGCCCGCACCAGATCCAGAGTATGCAACGCCCTTTCAAAGCGATGAACAGGAGCCGGACAAAAGGAAGGCCGGGAAAATGCCCCGGTTAAGGTGGAAGCAGCAACCACCTTAGGGAGAAAGTCCAGAGTCGGGCGGAGAACCACCTTGTCTTGATGAAGGGAGGACTCCGAAGAGAGTGCAGCCAAAACAGAGACTCTCTTGAGGGAAGTTATGGCCACTAGAAAGACCACTTTCTGTGAAAAACTAAACAAAGAAACCTCCCTAAGAGGCTCAAAGGGGGGTTTCCGGAAGCCGTGAGGACCGAATTAAGGTCCCAGGGCTCCAAAGGCTGCCGGTAAGGCGGAATGATGTGAGATGCGCCCTGCATGAAGGAGCGACCTGGGCCAGCCGGGCGATACGCCGCTGGCACAACACTGACAGAGCCGAGACCTGTCCCTTAAGGGAATTGAGGGATAGTCCTAGCTGCAGACCGGACTGTAGAAGGGACAGGAGGGTCGGCAAGGCCAAAAGGCCAAAGGATACTTCCGAGCTCGAGTCATAGTGGAGATGACTTCAGGAGGGATACCAGAAGTCGTCAAGATCCATGACTCAAACGCCACGCCATCAATCTGAGAGCCGCAGGTTCTGGCGGAAAAACGGACCTCGTGAGAGAAGGTCTGGACAGTCCGGGAGATGCCATGGCACCTCTACGGACAGACAGAGCAGGTCAGGGTACCAAGCTTGCCTGGGTCAGTCTGGAGTAATGAGAATGACCCGACGGCCCTCCTTTCTGATCTTGCGCAGGACTCTGGGCAAGAACTAGAGGGTGAAACACGTAAGACAGACGAAGCTGGGACCAAACTTGAACCAGTGCGTCTGCCGCAAAAACCTGAGGATCGTGGAGCCACGGTTTGACGGCTGAGACAATCTGCCTCCCAGTTTTCCACGTCTGGGATGTGGGCTGCGGATATGGTGGACTAGGAGTCCTCCGTCCACTGAAGAATGCGATGAACCTCCAACATTGCCAGGCGGCTGAGTGTCCCGCCCTGGAGGTTGATGTAGGCAAACGCTGTAGCGTTGTCTGACTGGACTCGAATGTGCCTGGCCGCCAACAGATGGTGAAAGGCTTAGAGAGCTAGAAACACAGCTCTGATTTCCAGCACATTGATCCAGAGGGCTGATTCGGACAGAGTCCAAGTGCCCTGCGCTCCATGGTGGAGATATACTGCTCCCCAGCCGGATAGACTAGCATCTTGGTGAGGATCACCCGGGACGGAGCCAGGAAGGAGCGTCCCTGAGACAGAGGGGCCGAAGCCACCACTGAAACGAGCCCCTGGTCTGTGGCGAAGCCACCACCCCGTGGAAGGAGGAAGTCCGCTTGTTCCAACAGCGGAAAATATCCAGCCGCAGAGGACGCAGATGGAACTGGGCAAAGGAATAGCTTCCATTGACACCACCGTCTGATCCAGCACCTGTATTAGGTGCCTGATGGAACGACGTCGACCGCCAGCGGAGGGACTGCTGTTTGACTAAGGGCAGCTTCACAAGTGCCAACAGAGTCTCGAATTGCGTCCCTGGGTATGTGAACTTCTGGGTCGAAGTCAGAGTGGACTTGGACAGAATGACAAACCACCCGAATTAGTTAGAGTGGCGAGAGTGAGCGAGGCACTCCGCTAACAGTTTGCACTGGATGAAGCCCAGACTAGAAGGCTGTCCAGGACAAAAGGATCACTGCCAACCCCTAGAGGTGCAGGACCGCAATCACAGCTGCCCGGACCTTGAGAATACTCGAGGGGCCGTGGCTAACCCCAAGGGAAGAGCCACGAATTGGACCACTCTGATTGCAAAACGTAGCCAACGCTGGTGTGAAACTGCGATTGGCACATGCAGATAGGCATCTCTGATGTCGATGGATGCTAGGGAATCTCCTTGGGTCATTGATTGATCGCAGAGACTCCATGCGAAAATGCCGCACCTGAACATGCTTGAGATCCAGGTCGGAAGGCACCGCCCTCTTCGGGTACTAGGAATAGATTTAAGCAGAAATCTCAGAACCGTTCCTAGTCGGGAACCGGTACAATTGCTCCAGTGGCCTGCAAGAATGCCACAGCCTGTGAGAAGGCGGCGGCCTTGGAGCAGGGGGGAGTTGACAGAAAAAATCTGTTTGGCGGGCTGGATAGAATTCTATCCTGTAGCCGTGGGAGATGGTATCTCGCACCCACTGATCGGAGACGTGTTAAAACCATACGTCGCCAAAGTGGGAGAGCCTGCCACCGACCAAGGACGTTGCTGGCGTGGCCAGATAGCCAGGAGGAGGCTGACTTAGTAGCAGCATCTCCTGCGGTTCTCGTGCGCCATTTGGGTTTACGATCCTTGGCTGAGCCAGTGGACGAGGCCGAGGGCTTAGAGAACGATCAGCTGGAGGAACGAAAAGAACGAAACCTCGACTGATTCCTGCCCTGGACAGGTTTCCTGGTTTAGGTTTGTGGCATGGAAGAACTCTTCCCGCCAAGAGCTTCCTTAATAATTTCATCCAGTTGTTCCCGAATAGTCTGGTCCCAGCAAAAGGGAGCCCAGCAAGGAACTTCTTTAGAAGCATCCGCCTTCCACTTCCGAAGCCACAGGAGCCTGCGGATAGCGAAGAAATTAGCCGAGGCCACCGCAGTGCGGTGAGAGTCTCCAGCATGGCAGACATGGCATAGGATGAAAAGACTGAAGTCTGGAAGTTAAGGCAACCATTTCGGGCAAAGAGTCCCTGTGAGGGAATGCATCTCCTCTAGAGAAGCAGAGATGGCTTTAAAAGCCGCACTGCTGCAAAAGCTGGGGAGAACGAGGCCCCTGCCGCCTCCATACAGATTTGGCCAGAAGGACAACCTGGCGGACAGCAAAGCCGTAAGTGAGGAGCCATCAGCCACTGATACAACGTCCGGGCTGAGAGTCTAAACACCGGAGGGACCACCTTTGGTGAATGAGCCCACTCCTTGACCACCTCTGGTGGAAGGGGAAAACTGTCATCAGAACCACGCTTTGGGAAGCGTTTGCCAGAGTAGACCCTGGGCTTGGTCACAGTGGCCTGAAAACTGGAGTGGTTAAGGAACACACTCCTTGTTCTCTTAGGCAAGGTAAACTGGTGCCTTTTTGCCAGAGAGGGTTGCTCCTCTGATACTGGCGGATTGAGGTCCAGTACAGAATTAATGTACAGTGGGATTCTTAGAGAGGTGCCGTCAGCCACTGATACAACTATCCGGGCTGAAATACTAGACACCGGAGGGACCACTCTTGGTGAATGAGCCCACTCCTTGACCACCTGTGGTGGAAGGGGGAAACAGTCATCAGAACCACGCTTTGGGAGCGTCTGTGAGGACAGGCTCTGGGCTTGGTCACAGTGGGCTGAAAACTGGAGTGGTTAAGGAACACACGCCTTGTTCTCTTTAAGGTATACTGATGCCTTTCTGCCAGAGGGGGATACTCCCCTGATACAGGCGGATTGAGGTCCAGTACAAATATAATGGACGCAAACAAATCATTAGCATCTGCGTCACCTTCGGACAGATCAATGGTACATTAAGTAGCGTCCGAGCCCCCAGTAAAGACATCCTCCTCGTCCAGTGAGTCAGCTCGTGAATCAGAGCTGCGGGACGGGGAAGGACAGGGGACCCTGCGTCTCCATTTTAGGAGGACGGGGACTGAGACCAGATGAAGAGTCCTCTGAGAGCTTTGCTGAGCGAGCCGTAGCAGCAGAAGCGCCCTGAGAAGGGGGCTAATGCATGCTCAGCACCACCGTAACAGCTGGAGGGACCACTGATGAGCCTCCAAGGCTGAGGGACCACTGTGTTTATGTGCTCAGTACAGGCAGTACGAGTCTACATGCAGTGGATATTAAGAACAGCCTTGCAGCCTTGCTCTGATGTGAGACATGCTGCAGAAGTGGGGGCTCTGTGAGGGAATGCATCTCCAGAATGACCCCCAGCAGAGTATATAAACAGAGAATATAAGCAGGTGCACAACTGGAGGTTGTGGCTTGCCAGACCGTTTAACATACATTTCTGTGCCCTCCAGTCCCCCAGCCCAGTCCCCCATTTGTCACAATGTGGTATCTCTGTGCCTATGCAGACATTGAGAACGCTGAGAAAATGGCGACCGGAGCGAGGAGAGGGGGCGGGGCCTACTCTGAGAGCGGGCAAATGAGGTATACAGGGGAGGGAATCTTTCCTCAGTGAGGAGTGTCCGTTCCCTGTGCTGAACAGCCGCTGGGCGGAGCTGCACTGTCCCACTGCACGACTAACATGCAGGGGCAGTGAAACCGAAACTAGGCCTCAGGCGAAGCCGGGGCCTAGATTTAAACATGCGGCCAGCGTGCAGGCACCATCGGCGCGGTTCTCCAGTGAAAACTGGAGAACCGGCCGGAAATGTTACCACAGTCATATAACACACTCCCTCCAATAAATAAAGTACAAGGGACCCCTGGAAAGACCACTTTCTGTGGTAAAAACGTCTCAATACTTAGCTTTTGAGATGCAGGGCCAAGTCCCTGGGGGGGGGGGGGGGGGGGGTTAGACGCTCCGTCCGGCAGAATCCTGAAAAGGGCTGCGGATGGAGACCGGTCTCCTGCAGAGCAGTGAGAACCGTGATGGCTCCCACTTCAAGCCAGAGCCCCAGGGGATGGTGAAGGAGCGCGGCATGTGAAGGCTCCAGCCTTGTAAAATCAACCTTAACAGCACCGCCGACACAGTGGGGTGAGAAGGGACATGCCGGGAGTCCAGATTGGACCCGCTTTTCTTCCAAATCTTTGAAATCCAAAAAATCAAAACTCAAAAATCAGAGAATGCATGTGTGTGTGTGTGTGTGACCTCCTGAACACAAAGCATTGAAACTGGCTAGGACTGGCTACCAGGGGGTGTATATGCTAGGAGGGAGGAGCTACACGTTTGAGTGTAGTACTTTGTGTGTCCTCCGGAGGCAGAAGCTATACACCCATGGTCTGGGTCTCCCATAAGGAACGATGAAGAAAAAGACCTAGGTCCATCTAGTTCAACCTTCCCGCACCAGTTCTACACTTTGTCACCAAGTCACTTATAACCGACAATGTTGTGTGTACTGCGGAAATCATCCAGCCCTTTTATAAAAGCTTTTATAGTATCTGCCATTACTACCTCTTGTGGTAGAGCACTGCACAGTCTGACTGCTCTAACTGTAAAGAACCCTTTCCTATTTAGCTGTTGGAATCACTTTTTTTCCCCTCGCAGTGAGTGCTCCCTGGTCCTTAGTATTTGGATGGAATAAGTCATGTGCCAGTCCTTTATATTGACCACACATGTATTTATACATATAAATGAGATCACCTCTGAGACATCTTTTTGCTAAGCACAACAAATTAACTTTTCCAACCTGTCATCATATGGGAGGCCTTCCATTCCTTGTAGTAGTCTAGTTGCCCGCCTTTGAACTAACTTCTGAATGCCCTTTTTAAAATGTGGAGCCCATATATTATCTGCTCTATTTCAAATGTCACTCAAGAACTCGATGATTTTATAAACTTCCCTTTCTTGGATTTAAAAACCTAAACATCCGAGCTGACCACTAATGGTATGTAGAAAATCAGCCTGATAGTGCCAGTATAGCACTGGCTTTAGGTTATACAGTTAGGTCCAGAAATATTTGGACAGTGACACAAGTTTTGTTATTTTAGCTGTTTATAAAAACATGTTCAGAAATACAATTATATATATAATATGGGCTGAAAGTGCACACTCCCAGCTGCAATATGAGAGTTTTCACATCCAAATCGGAGAAAGGGTTTAGGAATCATAGCTCTGTAATGCATAGCCTCTTTTTCAAGGGACCAAAAGTAATTGGACAAGGGACTCTAAGGGCTGCAATTAACTCTGAAGGCGTCTCCCTCGTTAACCTGTAATCAATGAAGTAGTTAAAAGGTCTGGGGTTGATCACAGGTGTGTGGTTTTGCATTTGGAAGCTGTTGCTGTGACCAGAAAACATGCGGTCTAAGGAACTCTCAATTGAGGTGAAGCAGAACATCCCGAGGCTGAAAAAAAAAAGAAAAAATCCATCAGAGAGATAGCAGACATGCTTGGAGTAGCAAAATCAACAGTCGGGTACATTCTGAGAAAAAAAGAGAATTTTGTTACTTACCGTAAATTCTTTTTCTTATAGTTCCGACATGGGAGACCCAGACCATGGGTGTATAGCTTCTGCCTCCGGAGGACACACAAAGTACTACACTAAAAGTGTAGCTCCTCCCTCCGAGCATATACACCCCCTGGATGACAAATCTAACCAGTTTAGTGCAAAAGCTGAAGGAGGACATCCACCCAAAAGTAGAGATAGAGTAAAACCCGGAATAACCGGAACCTCTGTCTACAACAACAGCCGATGAAAACACACGGAACAAGAACTGCCAACAGGCAACAGGGAGGGTGCTGGGTCTCCCATGTCGGAACTATAAGAAAAAGAATTTACGGTAAGTACCAAAATTCTCTTTTTCTTCATCGTTCCTTATGGGAGACCCAGACCATGGGACGTCTCAAAGCAGTCCATGGGTGGGAAATAAACAGAAAACTGAGAAGTAGGCAAAACCTAACTTCACAAATGGGCGACAGCCGCCTGAAGGATGCGTCTGCCCAAGCTCGCGTCTGCCGAAGCATGAGCATGCACTTGGTAGTGCTTCGAAAAGGTGTGCACACTAGACCAAGTGGCAGCCTGACAAACCTGCTGAGCCGTAGCCTGGTGCCTGAAAGCCCAGGAGGCACCGACAGCTCTGGTCGAGTGCGCCTTAATCCCTGGCGGAGGGGGCACCTGAGAACATTGGTAGGCATCGGATATGGCCGACCTAATCCAACGAGCTAGGGTCGGTTTAGAAGCAGAGAGACCCTTGCGCTGACCCGTGGTTAGCACAAAAAGAGAGGTGCACCACCTAAGAGCGGCGGTGCGTGACACATAGATTCGGAGCGCCCGCACCAAATCCAAAGTATGCAACGCTTTCTCAAAGCGATGCACAGGGGCCGGACAAAGGGAAGGCAATGAAATGTCCTGGTTAAGGTGGAAAGAAGACACCACCTTAGGGAGAAAGTCCGGAGTCGGACGAAGAACCACCTTGTCTTGGTGAAAAACCAAAAAAAAGGTGACTCCGAAGAGAGCGCAGCCAAATCAGAGACTCTCCTGAGAGAAGTTATGGCCACCAGAAAGACCACTTTCTGTGAAAGTCGAAACAAAGGAACCTCCCTAAGAGGCTCAAAAGGGGGTTTCTGTAAGGCCGTGAGGACCAGATTAAAAGGTCCCAGGGATCCAAAGGCCGCCGGTAAGGAGGAATGATGTGAGATGCGCCCTGCATGAAGGTGCGCACCTGGGCCAGTCGGGCGATACGCCGCTGGAACAATACCGACAGAGCCGAGACCTGTCCCTTGAGGGAATTGAGGGATAGACCTAGCTGCAGACCGGACTGTAGAAAAGACAGGATGGTCGGCAAAGAAAACGGCCAAGGAGCATGGCCGGAAGAGCGACACCAGGACAGGAAAATCCTCCAAGTCCTGTGGTAAATCCTGGCCGAGGAAGACTTCCGAGCCTGAGTCATAGTGGAGATGACCTCGGAAGGAATGCCTGAAGCCGTCAAGATCCAGGACTCAAGAGCCACGCCGTCAATCTGAGAGCCGCAGAATTCTGGCGGAAAATCGGACCTTGAGAGAGAAGGTCTGGGCGGTCCGGGAGATGCCACGGCACCTCTACGGACAGACGGAGCAGGTCTGGGTACCAAGCTCGCCTGGGCCAGTCTGGAACAATGATTATAACCCGACGGCCCTCCATCCTGATCTTGCGCAGAACTCTGGGCAAGAGAGCTAGAGGGGGAAACACGTAGGCCAGACGGAACTGGGACCAATCTTGAACCAGCGCATCCGCTGCCAAGGCCTGAGGATCGTGGGAGCGAGCCACGTAAACCGGGACCTTGTTGTTGTGCCGGGATGCCATTAGATCCACTTCCGGAGTGCCCCACTTGCGGCAGATTGACCGGAACACTGCCGGATGCAGGGACCACTCGCCGCTGTCCACGGTTTGACGGCTGAGATAATCTGCCTCCCAGTTTTCTACGCCTGGGATGTGGACTGCGGATATGGTGGACTTGGAGTCCTCCGTCCACTGAAGGATGCGTTGAACCTCCATCATCGCCAGGCGGCTGCGAGTCCCGCCCTGGTGATTGATGTAGGCAACTGCAGTCGCGTTGTCCGACTGGACTCGAATGTGCTTGCCCGCCAACAGGTGGTGAAAGGCTACGAGAGCTAGAAGTACAGCCCTGATTTCCAGCACATTGATCGAGAGGGCTGATTCGGACGGAGTCCAAGTGCCCTGTGCTCGGTGGTGGAGAAATACTGCTCCCCAGCCGGAGAGACTGGCGTCCGTGGTGAGGATCACCCAGGACGGAGTCAGGAAGGAGCGTCCCTGAGACAGAGAGCGGGGCCGAAGCCACCACTGAAGAGAGCTCCTGGCCTGTGGCGACAGAGCCACTAGCCTGTGCAAGGAAGAGGTCCGCTTGTCCCAAAAGCGGAGAATGTCCAGCTGCAGAGGACGCAGGTGGAACTGGGCAAAGGGAACCGCTTCCATTGACGCCACCATCTGCCCCAGCACCTGCATGAGGCGCCTGATGGAATGACGGCGGGGCTTCAACAGAGAACGCACCGCCAGATGAAGGGACTGCTGTTTGACTAAGGGCAGCTTCACAAGTGCCGGCAGAGTCTCGAATTGCATCCCTAGATACGTCAGTTCTTGGGTCGGGGTCAGAGTGGACTTGGGCAGATTGACAAGCCACCCGAATTGAACAAGCGTGGCGAGAGTGAGCGAGACACTCCGCTGACAGTCTGCACTGGATGAGGCCTTGACTAGAAGGTCGTCCAGGTAGGGGATTACTGCCAACCCCTGGAGATGCAGAACCGCAACCACTGCTGCCATGACCTTGGTGAACACACGAGGGGCCGTGGCTAACCCGAAGGGGAGAGCCACGAATTGGAAATGTTCCTCTCCGATTGCAAAGCGTAGCCAACGCTGGTGTGAAACTGCAATTGGCACATGCAGATAAGCATCTCTGATGTCGATGGATGCTAGAAAATCTCCTTGGGTCATTGAGGCAATGACCGATCGCAGAGATTCCATGCGAAAGTGCCGCACCTGAACATGCTTGTTGAGAAGCTTGAGATCCAGGATAGGCCGGAAGGAACCGTCCTTCTTGGGGACCAGGAAGAGATTTGAGTAGAAACCTCTGAACAGTTCCCGGGCGGGAACCGGAACAATTACTCCGTTGGCCTGCAAGGATGCCACGGCCTGTGAGAAGGCGGCGGCTTTGGAGCAGGGGGGAGTGGACATAAAAAATCTGTTTGGCGGGCTGGAAGAAAATTCTATCCTGTAGCCGTGGGAGATGATATCCCGCACCCACTGATCGGAGACGTGCTGAAACCACACGTCGCCAAAGTGGGAGAGCCTGCCACCGACCAAGGACATTGCTGGCGCAGCCAGATAGTCAAGAGGAGGCTGCCTTAGTGGCAGCGGCTCCTCCGTTCTTCTGAGGACGCGGCTTCGCGCGCCAGCTGGGTTTGCGATCCTTGGCTGAGTTAGTGGACGAAGCTGAAGGCTTAGAGGATGACCAGTTAGAGGAACGAAAGGAACGAAACCTCGACTGGTTCCTGCCCTGGACAGGTTTCCTGGTTTTAGTTTGTGGCAAGGAAGTACTCTTCCCGTCAGTAGCTTCCTTAATAATTTCATCCAGTTGTTCACCGAACAGCCGGGACCCAGCAAAGGGGAGCCCAGCAAGATACTTCTTGGAAGAAGCGTCTGCTTTCCACTCTCGAAGCCACAAGATCCTGCGGATCGCGAGGGAATTAGCGGAAGCCACCGCCGTGCGGTGAGAAGCCTCCAGAATGGCAGACATGGCATAGGATGAAAAAGCCGAAGCCTGGGAAGTTAAGGCAACCATCTCGGGTATAGAGTCTCTGGCGAGGGAATGTATCTCCGCCAGAGAAGCAGATACTGCCTTAAGAGCCCACACTGCTGCAAAGGACGGGGAGAACGAGGCTCCTGCCGCCTCATATACAGATTTGGCCAAAAGGTCAACCTGGCGGTCAGTGGGATCCTTAAGTGAGGTGCCATCGGCCACAGATACGACTGTCTGGGCCGAGATTCTAGACACCGGAGGGTCTACCTTTGGTGAATGAGCCCACTCCTTGACCACTTCTGGTGGAAAGGGAAAACGGTCATCAGAACTACGCTTTGGGAAGCGTTTGTCAGGACAGGCCCTGGGCTTGGTAACAGTGGCCTGAAAACTGGAGTGGTTAAAAAACAACATACTCCTTGCTCTCTTAGGTGAGGTAAACTGGTGTTTTTCTACCAGAGAGGCTTGTTCCTCTGACACTGGTGGATTGAGGTTCAGTACGGAGTTAATGGATGCAATCAAGTCACTAACATCCGCATCACCCTCAGATAAATCAATGGGGTACATAGAGGTAGCGTCTGAGCCCACAGTAAAAGTATCCTCCTCGCCCTGCAATTCAGCTTGTGAATCAGAGCCGTGGGACGAGGAAGGAGAAGAGTCCCTGCGTCTCCGTTTAGGAGGACGGGGTCCTAAAACATGCTCTGTTAGCTCTGCAGAGCGAGTCGGAGCGGCAGAGGCGCCCTGAGAAGGGGGCTGATGCATGGTCAGCAAAGTCCGGGACAGCTGTCCCATGGAGTCGGCAAAAGACTGGGAGATAGCTCTGGAAAAAGATGCTACCCAAGCCGGGGGTTCAGCCACCGGGCCCGGAGCAGCCGGAGGGACCCCTGAGGAGGCTCCAGGCTGAGGCACCACCATGTTAGAGCAGGCATCACAATGTGGATATGTGCTCGGTTCAGGCAGAATGAGCTGACATGCAGTGCATATAGAGTACAGCTTTGCAGACTTGCTCCTAGTGACAGACATGCTGCTGAGGTGGAGGCTCTGCAGTAAAGAATACACTCCCTTAGAATGACCCCCCGAGAGTGTATAATAAAGCCCACAACCAGAGGTTGTGGCTTACCAGACTGGTTTTTGTGTGCCCTCCGGATTCCACAGCTCGGACCCCCAGTGGATGCAGCAGCTGCAGCAGCCAGCGCCGATCAGTGTGAGAACGCTGATAAAATGGCGCTGGAGTGAGGAGGGGGGGCGGGGATAAGCCCAAGAGCGGGAACCGGAGGGCCAAGGAGAGAAACAGGGGAGGGAAACATCTCCTCAGAGAGGAGTGTCCTCCCCTCTGCTGAACGGCCGGTGGGCGGCGCCGCACTGTTCCCCTGCATGAATGACATGCAGGGGAAGCTGAAAACGAAACTAGGCCGCACTGAAGCCGGGGCCTAGATTTTTACATGCGGCCGACGAGCAGGCACCCTTGGCGCGGTTCTCAGGAAAAACCCAGAGAACCGGCCGGAAATCACAGCAAGGTTAACAAACACACTCCCCCCTCAATAAATGTACAAGGGACCCCTGAATAACGTCTCAATACTTAGCTTATGAGACGCAGGGCCATGTCCCTGGGGGGGGGGTTTGAGCGCTCCGTCCGGCAGGATCCTGACAAGGCTGCGGATGGAGACCGGTCTCCTGCAAAGCAGTGAGAACTGTGATGGCTCCCACTTCAAGCCAGAGCCTCAGGGGATGGTGAAGGAGCGCGGCATGTGAAGGCTTCAGCCTTGTAAAGTCAACCTTAACAGCACCGCCAACACAGTGGGGTGAGAAGGGACATGCCGGGAGTCCAGACTGGACCCGCTTTTCTTCCAAATCTTTGAAATCAAAAAATCAAAAATCAGAGAATGCATGTGTGTGTGTGACCTCCTGAACACAAAGCATTGAAACTGGTTAGATTTGTCATACAGGGGGTGTATATGCTCGGAGGGAGGAGCTACACTTTTAGTGTAGTACTTTGTGTGTCCTCCGGAGGCAGAAGCTATACACCCATGGTCTGGGTCTCCCATAAGGAACGATGAAGAAAAAGGAATTGACTAGTGAGCTTGGGAACTCAAAAAGGCCTGGGCGTCCACAGATGACAACAGTGGTGGATGATCGCCGCATACTTTCTTTGGTGAAGAAGAACCCGTTCACAACATCAACTGAATTCCAGAACACTCTCAGTGAAGTAGGTGTATCTGTCTCTAAGTCAACAGTAAAGAGAAGACTCCATGAAAGTAAATACAAAGGGTTCACATCTAGATGCAAACCATTCATCAATTCCAAAAATAGACAGGCCAGAGTTAAATTTGCTGAAAAACACCTCATGAAGCCAGCTCAGTTCTGGAAAAGTATTCTATGGACAGATGAGACCAAGATCAACCTGTACCAGAATGATGGGAAGAAAAAAGTTTGGAGAAGAAAGGGAACGGCACATGATCCAAGGCACACCACATCCTCTGTAAAACATGGTGGAGGCAACGTGATGGCATGGGCATGCATGGCTTTCAATGGCACTGGGTCACTTGTGTTTATTGATGACATAACAGCAGACAAGAGTAGCCAGATGAATTCTGAAGTGTACAGGGATATACTTTCAGCCCAGATTCAGCCAAATGCCGCAAAGTTGATCGGACGGCGCTTCATAGTACAGATGGACAATGACCCCAAGCATACAGCCAAAGCTACCCAGGAGTTCATGAGTGCAAAAAAGTGGAACATTCTGCAATGGCCAAGTCAATCACCAGATCTTAACCCAATTGAGCATGCATTTCACTTGCTCAAATCCAGACTTAAGATGGAAAGACCCACAAACAAGCAAGACCTGAAGGCTGCGGCTGTAAAGGCCTGGCAAAGCATTAAGAAGGAGGAAACCCAGCGTTTGGTGATGTCCATGGGTTCCAGACTTAAGGCAGTGATTGCCTCCAAAGGATTCGCAACAAAATATTGAAAATAAAAAAATTTTTTTGGGTTTGGTTTATTTGTCCAATTACTTTTGACCTCCTAAAATGTGGAGTGTTTGTAAAGAAATGTGTACAATTCCTACAATTTCTATCAGATATTTTTGTTCAAACCTTCAAATTAAACGTTACAATCTACACTTGAATTCTGTTGTAGAGATTTCATTTCAAATCCAATGTGGTGGCATGCAGAGCCCAACTCGCGAAAATTGTGTCACTGTCCAAATATTTCTGGACCTAACTGTATACGAAAATCCGGGTGATTGGTTCCTTTTAACACAAAAAAACAAACCCAAAACTTTACACTAAGGTGGTAGAACCAAAGCACAATGTAGCAGTAATCACGTGCCACCTACTGTGTGTTAGTTTCCTTTTCTTCCTCTGGAACCCTGTCCAGTAGGCACTTATACACCGCCTGCAATGGAAGCAGTATGCTTTAGCTACACATCATTAAGTGCAATGTAACCAAATCAGCACAAGCAAACAAGTCCTTATCAATTACTGTTATCCACCTTGTAAAATAGGTCTGTGCTCACCTCCGATGCCGGGTCTCCTGGGACATTAGGCCACGTGAGCCCTGCACCCCATCAGTGCCACTTCACTGATTTCATTTGGACAAAACTATCAACCGGAAGCATTGAAAGACGCTGGTTTCGAACCTCCCCCATTATCAGTTGAAGGGGCATTCAGATCCTAACACACAGTAGGTTTAATAATAATATTAATAAATACCTCCAATTAGAATGTTGTATAGTTGTCGCTTACCTCATGTGCAGGACCTTAGGTATCCATGGTTACGACCATGCATATATTCATAAACATGGATACCTAAGGTCCTGCAATGCCTTGCAGTGCACATAAGGATATCGACAAAGTGAATCAGAAGAACTAAATTACGTTTCTAATTGGAGGTATTTGCTAATATTATTATAGCTACTACATCTTTGGAAAGGATCTTGAGAGATGGGAATACCCCTTTAATTAAGTCCAGAATAAATGAAAATGAAGCCAAGCAGCAGGGCTCCTGTAATAATGCTATGGGACAGACAACAGCAATGTTGCTGGAATGGCGCTCGCACCAGAGGTGAGTACAAGCGGTTATTTTTGGAGGGGGAATGTAGCAATTGAGAAATGGATTGTCCAAGTAGTGGATAGCCCATTAAATAAACCTGGAGGGTATATTAACGTGGGCTAGTAAGAATAGTCTGTTAAAGGGAACCTGTCAGGTACCATATGCATTCTGAGAGCTATAAGCAGTGTGTTGTGTGGCCCAATAACCCCTTCCTACCCATCCCTGTGTTGTAATATTGTGAAATATGAAAGTAATAAAAAACGTTATTACTTACATGTTCCCTATGTAAATGATCAGAGGCTGTAGCCCCATGGACGTCGCATCGCCCTGTGGGTGTTTGCATGTTTTCCCCTGTGGGTGGGATACCATGGATTTACATGTGCGAAGTCACCATCAGCGTCTTCAGATACCGCACGTGAGCACTTACCATTCCTTATCAGGGTGCTCGCTTCTCGGTGTCAGAAACGCACTGCACATGCTCAGAAGACTCCTGCGGTTCGGACCATTCACAGAGTGCGTCTGAAGCAAAGAAGGGAGCACCGGCTGACAAACAAGGCTGCGGGAATGGTAAGCGCACACGTGCGGGATCTGAAGATGATGACGCATGAGGCCACACAACACTGCTTGTAGGTCAGAACGCATATGGGACCTGACAGGTTCCCTTTAACTGTAGGCTAACCAAAAGAGCAGTGAAGATAGTGGTTAGGTTAGACCTAGTTTTGGGTGTAGTCTGTAGAAATGTAGACTCCAGATTTGAAAACAAAAAACATTATCGTTTGTTATTACCATTGGTTAATTACCCTTTATTAGGTAGTTTAGAAATGTTAATACACTTTGGGTCCCATTTATTACGACAATGTGGAAAATTAATTAAGAGAATCATGCCTGCTAAATAATTCACCACATCTTCTCAGTGGTGTGTACATCTATGAGAAAAAACCTTTGATTTAACAATTTTATTGCAGTAAATTACTAATTATTGGGCGTTCATGAAGGAGTCGGACTGTGGAAAAAGACAACCTTGCCTTACAGACTGAATTAATATGACTGGATTATTATGACTGGTATATCACTTAGGCCTAAGACACACGGCGTGAAAATGGGAGCGAGTGGAGTGCTATAAAAAAAATAGCATTCCACTTGGACCAGTAGTAACCTATGTCCCAACACACGAGCGATTTTCCCGGCCCCAATCAGACCGAGAAAACAATCGCAGCATGCTGCAATTGTAATGCGAGACGCTCTCTCTCTCCCATTCAAGTCTATGGGGCGAGAGAAAGATCACACTGCACTCGCGAAACACCAGTGTAATGCGAGTGCAGAGCGAGAATGGCAATAGCCGGTTACGGAGGAGAGAGGGAGATAAATCCCTACCGCCCCTCCTCAGTGCCGGCCCTCCCCCGCAGCTGAGGTCCGATCGCATGAACGGACCTCAGTTGCAGTGACACTTGGCCTCTGCTGTGCTGCCAGCGTGAGCCGAGTGTCATGCGAGAATCACATTAGTCCCCATGCGGCCCCGGCCTTATAATTACAATACTTGCCCCCTCTCCATGTTTCCATGAACCCCGAACTCCATTATGCCTATATGGAACTATATCAAACTATTAGACACCTAACGTTACCTGTTGGTACTGTGAATATTTTACTGGATCTTTCTCAAACACTTCATATGTCTGCGATTCTAAGTTATCCATCAGAGGCTGTGGAGGAAAAATCAGAAAAATAAATCAGAACTATAGTAAAAAGTAGATCTCTCATCAGTACTACAGGCTCCAGACATTAGAATGAAAACGATCCGCCTCCAAGTAAGGTGGACACATAGGTACCGCTGCTCAGCTAATAGAAAATGGTGGCACTTGGTACCAACATATAGTGCTGATTCTTTATTGAAACCCATACAGGAGCTGTGCCGGGCAGACACGATCACAGTTTTCCCTTACCATTATGCATGAATACAGGCCTTGAGAAAGTGTTCACAAAAAATGGCATCGGCCAACTGGGATAGTGTCTGCCCGGCACAGCTCATTTATGCGTTTCAATAAAGGATCAGCCCTATACATTGGCACTGAGTGCCACCATTTTCTATTTTGGACAAAATATTTGTAACTATCTTATGGGGTTGAAATCGATGGACTTGAGTCTACCTTCAACACTATGAAACCATATACAATCATCAAGTAATGTAATCTATCCAGTCCTGTATCTGCCAAAATCTTACTTGAGAGATCAATTAGCAGCAGATAAAAATTCCTGAAGCTAGTCGAACACTGCATGGTCCTTCCTACCTGGAGTGGGGACTGTAAATAATCTTCATACCCTTTTGCAAACATTTCATAAGAATTTGGAGGAGGACGATTCTGACTTAAATACTCTAGATACTGTAAGTACGAACAGAAGTCTTTTTCGGAGTGATGATGTGTCCCAGATATGATGAACTGTACCTCCAGCTAAAGAGGAGATAAAATAAGTAAGGCATATAGCAATATAACAGTTTATTTCAGATCCCCAAAACGCGTGTTACCTTAAAGAGCCGGAAGATAAGCCGCTGGTGTACTTTGGACAAGACCGGGAACCCTTTTTTGTTGGTGAGGAATATGCTGGTTGGCAGTACAGCCGCCTTGATGGGTTCACCAAGCCACCGGTCTATCACACTAGTACTGGGGAGATCAGCGCCTACTTCTATAGCTGTAGGAGATAATTTGACAATGAGGTTACATGGCCCAGATTAAAAAGGCAACCTGTCAGGTCCAATATGCACCCAGAACCAGGAGCAGTTCTGGGTGTATATTGCTAATCCTTGCCTAAATGTCCCTGTATACATTAGCATAGATTAGGAGATCTTTAGAAAAAGTATTTCTAATCATTCTTTATCATATGCTAATGAATACGCAGCATCACAACATGATCTCACTCCTCTCCGCTGCCATCACTGGATTTCGGCTCAGTGTGCATGACCCCGTAGTTTCGGTCATGCGCACTACTTCAGTTTGAAGCCAGGATGTGTACACCCGGCTTGATAGTGCGCATGACCCAAACTCCGGGGTCATGCACACTGAGCTGAAATGCCCCGTCTGACGTGAAGGGAGAGGTGAGTGAGATCATCCTGTGACGCTGCGTATTCATTAGTATGATAGCACGCCCGCACTGGCATACAAACATGCTTATGAGGGGCGACTGGCCGGGAAACTAACACCCAGGGGACTTGTACCCTCGCTCATTAGCATACGGTAAAAGATCTGTAGAAATATTTTTTCTAAAGATATCAATGCTAGTGTATACAGGGACGGTTAGGCAGGGATTATATACACCCAGAACCGCTTGTGGTTCTGGGTGTATATTGCACCTGTCAGGTTCCCTTTAAGGAGGTCAAAGCTAAAACTGAAGATTAATCAGCTTACCCAGTGCAATTTTCTTGTTGTAATCACAGAGCGTCCTGAAATCATGCCACCTAAGGAGTAATGAGGAAAAACGATCAGAACCGTTCCTCTAAGGAATCCAACCCAATCCCATTTCTCAGATTCTCACCAAATCCATGTCCTTTCTTCCTCAACGTTATCGTCGCCAGCGTCGTTCTCTGTTGGCTCATTTTCTATCAGGTCTTCTCGCAGATCATCAGAAGCTATCAGTGGTACTCTTATCCAGAACTGGGAGCAGAATGAAAAATCAGCTCAGCCGTAGTCTGTATACACATACGATAAGTCAATGAAGACTATTCCTTACCATTGTGGAGTGGTGGCCAGTGTGAATGTGGTTTATAAGGAGACGAGCCAAGTTGCTGTTATCCTCTCGTGTGAGTGGAATCAGAAAAGCAGGGAGGCCGAGATAAGCTGAGAAATTTAACTCCTGTAGAATAGCCTGGAACATGAATATTCCTCCATGAGGATCACTGATGAAACTTGTGACATAAAAAGATTTCATACAAGATCCTCATCTGCTCCTTTGTCTTATAAAAAAAAAATTCTGTGAGCTATTTCTACACATCTGATGTAAAAAGATTATCAGTGATGGTTGGATGCAGAGATCTCCATTAATCTTTGAAATGAAGAGCACTATGGCCCCTCGGGTGCGATGGGCTGCTCCTCAGCAGGTGGTGGGGGGGGGGGGGGTCAGTGATGCTTATAGGTAGTATATGTACACCCCCCCCACTGGTCTCACATCTCTATGGAGAGATGATCAGTCAGACAGGTACAGTCCTCAGCAGAGGAAAGACCCCAAAAAAAATGTTCTTTAAAAAAACGTAACTACATACACACTTTATAGGGGGTTCCTAGAATGTATCACTTAGTCACAGGATTGGTGATGGAATTAATGGAGGTGCAATGGGAAACATGGGAAAAGAGATTGTTGAGTATATGATAAAAACAGTTTACATTAGACCAGATGTGAACCCCCCCGTACCAAACTGAGTGATTAAGGGGTTTGTCTCCAGTTAGGATAGCATTGCACCACTGCCTCCCGGCTTCCTGCATGATTGACTATTGGGCCCAGCATCATGGTTGCTCCACTGGGCCCAACTGTTCACTCTGATGAGAAAACCATAGGCACCTCTGTCTCTACCGCAATGGAGAAGTGCAGCACTTGCAAGATCTTTAGCAAAGAATTTGTAACCTCATGGCGTAGGAAAACCAGCACACGTTATAGATTGTAGACGTTAACCCCACCATTCTTGAGATAGAAGGCAAAAGGTGCTTGTTTGGACAACCATATTATACCGTATTTTTCGGACTATAAGACGCACCCTGGTTTTAGAGGAGGAAAATTGGAACATAAAATTTTAAGCAAAAAATGTGGTCATGACACACTGTCATGGGGCGAGGATCTGCTGCTGACACTGTTATGGGGGTAATGTCCCCAAATTCTCTACTAAGGTGCCACATCCTGGTAATGATCCTCCCTGCCTGGTATATACAGTATATGTCCCTCATCCTGCTATATACCGTAATCCTGCCATATGGCCGCATCCTGCTATATACTGGCATGTGGCCGCATCCTGCTATATAACCCATCATGGCATATGCCCCCATCCCGCTCATAATCTGCCCCCATCCCGCTCATAATCTGCCCCCATCCCGCTCATAATCTGCCCCCATCCTGGTGTATGGCCGCATCCTGTGGCACATAAAAAAAATAAACGTTCATACTCACCCCACTTTACCTCACTCCCTGCAGCATCGCTCGTCCTCCCGTCTGTGTCAGCGGCAGCGCCGCTGATTGGAGCCGTCCTCATTACCCTGCTGGATCGCGATCATCTTCTGTGTCTGTGCCAGTGTCCCGGCGGCTGCGTGTGGACACGTGCGCACCGCGATGACGTCATCGCTGTGCGCGCCGCTAGTCTCCACTCAGCCGCCGGCAAAAAACACAGGAGATTATCGCGATCCAGCAGGGTAATGGGGACGGCTCCAATCAGCGGCGATGCCGCTGACACAGACGGGAGGACGAGCGATGCTGCAGGGGAACGGTGAGTACTGTACACTGATTCACTGCTCCCCGCGCTGATGATGATGCACGGGGTGCAGTGAATACAGCCGCACATGATCACTCCAGGCCGTAGTTGCCAGGGGTGATCATGCGAGCCGGCTGTTTATCCCTCACCCATCATCCCGCCCACCTGTCAGCGCCGGCTTCAGCGCTGAGGGATGATGGGTGGAGGATGGGCGTGCATATTAAATGAGCGGGTCCACGTGGTCACAGCAGGCTGCTACAGCCTGCTCGTGCCCCCGATGACCCGCTCCACCGCAGCACCCACATTCCCCGCAGCCACATTCAGACCATAAGACGCACCCCCCACTTTCCCCCAACATTTGGGGAAAAAAAGTGCGTCTTATGGTCCAAAAAATACGGTAGTTCTTTCCATTTAAGAGGATTGTAGTTTTAAATTTGTAACATTTAATCAGATCTTGTGCAGGAATGAACAAGTATATTTGCAAAATTGGGAACTGGAAATGAAAATAAAACCATGCAGTTGGATTACATTGTACAGCTAGAATGCGCTAAACTAGACTTCATAGTGACCTTCAGAATTACCATTTGCTCTTACCGCTTCGGAGGTTTTGCGGATGGCTGGTATGTCCGAGTCTGCTTTTATCCATTCGGAAAGCTTCCCCACAATAAGCGTGTTCCAGTCTGTGACAGAAAAGTGCCCTTCTTAAACCAATGATAATATCCATACAAGCCAAAAGTGTGCCAATGTCATGACTGAACGAGTGATAGAAGTGAAGTACTGAAAGGGTTACATTAAAGTGAATATTAGCACCATAATTAGGGCCAAAATTCTGTGCCTATTTCTAGGTCTTAACATTAACTGAAGCTTAATATCCTGATACAAACAGTACCCAAACTGCAGAGCAGATTTATCAACGCTGCCTAAAAGAAACCAATCACAGCACAGCTTTCATTTTATGAAAAGAAGGGAATTTTGTTACTTACCGTAAATTCCTTTTCTTCTAGCTCCTATTGGGAGACCCAGACGATTGGGTGTATAGCACTGCCTCCGGAGGCCACACAAAGCATTACACTAAATAAATATATGGAAAATCCATAATGCTGTAAGCACACTGCGTTTTGTTTTTTTTCTTATAGGTTTTGCTGCAGCTCTTCTGCAGCAAAAAAGAATGAGCATGTCACTTCTTTTCCGCAGGTACCTGCGGTTTTTCCATAGATAATGGTTAAAAACCCACAGGGACCAACCGGGTGCGGAATTCTGCCAGAGGGTGCGGATTTTTCTTAAGAAAAGCAAATTTCCCAGTGCGCACAGACCCTTAAACAGATCTTCTTTAACAAGTGTCCAAAAGAAAATCTTGGTTCTCCATAGCAGCCAATCAGAGCTTAACTTTCAATTTCTAACTTTCTTCGGCGCTCCATTGGGAGACCCAGACGATTGGGTGTATAGCACTGCCTCCGGAGGCCACACAAAGCATTACACTAAAAAGTGTAAGGCCCCTCCCCTTCTGGCTATACACCCCCCGTGGGATCACGGGCTGCTCAGTTTTAGTGCTAAAGCAAGAAGGAGGAAAGCCAATAACTGGTTTAAACAAATTCACTCCGAAGTAACATCGGAGAACTGAAAACCGTTCAACATGAACAACATGTGTACCCGAAAAAAAACAACAATCCCGAAGGACAACAGGGCGGGTGCTGGGTCTCCCAATAGGAGCTAGAAGAAAAGGAATTTACGGTAAGTAACAAAATTCCCTTCTTCTTCGGCGCTCCATTGGGAGACCCAGACGATTGGGACGTCCAAAAGCAGTCCCTGGGTGGGTAAAGAAATACCTCATGTTAGAGCTGCAAAGACAGCCTTCCCCTACGGGGAGGTAACTGCTGCCTGCAGGACTCTTCTACCTAGGCTGGCGTCCGCCGAAGCATAGGTATGCACCTGATAATGTTTGGTGAAAGTGTGCAGACTCGACCAGGTAGCTGCCTGGCACACCTGTTGAGCCGTAGCCTGGTGTCGTAATGCCCAGGACGCACCCACGGCTCTGGTAGAAAGGGCCTTCAGCCCTGATGGAACCGGAAGCCCAGCAGAACGGTAGGCTTCAAGAATTGGTTCTTTGATCCATCGAGCCAGGGTGGCTTTGGAAGCCTGCGACCCTTTGCGCTTACCAGCGACAAGGACAAAGAGTGCATCCGAGCGGCGCAGGGGCGCCGTGCGGGAAATGTAGATTCTGAGTGCTCTCACCAGATCTAACAAATGTAAATCCTTTTCATACCGAAGAACTGGATGAGGATAAAAGGAAGGCAAGGAGATATCCTGATTAAGATGAAAAGAGGATACCACCTTAGGGAGAAACTCCTGAATGGGGCGCAGCACTACCTTGTCCTGGTGGAACACCAGGAAGGGAGCCTTGGATGACAGCGCTGCTAGCTCAGACACTCTCCGAAGAGACGTGACCGCCACTAGAAAGGCCACTTTCTGTGAGAGACGAGAAAGTGAAACATCCCTCAGAGGCTCGAAGGGCGGCTTCTGGAGAGCAACTAGTACCCTGTTTAGATCCCATGGATCTAACGGCCGCCTGTACGGAGGGACGATATGACAAACCCCCTGCAGGAACGTGCGCACCTGAGAAAGTCGTGCTAGACGCTTCTGAAAAAACACGGATAGTGCCGAGACTTGCCCTTTAAGGGAGCCGAGCGATAAGCCCTTTTCCAACCCAGATTGCAGGAAGGAAAGAAAAGTAGGTAACGCGAATGGCCAGGGGGATACTCCTTGTGCAGAGCACCAGGATAAGAAAATCCTCCACGTTCTGTGGTAGATCTTAGCAGAAGTGGACTTCCTAGCCTGTCTCATGGTGGCAACGACTCCTTGGGATAATCCTGAAGACGCAAGGATCCAGGACTCAATGGCCACACAGTCAGGTTCAGGGCCGCAGAATTCCGATGGAAAAACGGCCCTTGGGACAGTAAGTCTGGTCGGTCTGGTAGTGTCCACGGTTGGCCGACCGTGAGATGCCACAGATCCGGGTACCACGACCTCCTCGGCCAGTCTGGGGCGACGAGTATGACGCGGCTGCAATCGGATCTGATCTTGCGTAGCACTCTGGGCAAGAGTGCCAGAGGTGGGAACACATAAGGGAGCCGCAACTGCGACCAATCTTGCACTAAGGCGTCTGCCGCCAGAGCTCTTTGATCGCGAGACCGCGCCATGAACGTCGGGACCTTGTTGTTGTGCCGCGACGCCATTAGGTCGACGTCCGGCACCCCCCAGCGGCGACAGATTTCCTGAAACACGTCCGGGTGAAGGGACCATTCCCCTGCGTCCATACCCTGGCGACTGAGGAAGTCTGCTTCCCAGTTTTCTACGCCCGGGATGTGAACGGCTGATATGGTGGATGCTCTGTCCTCCACCCACAACAGAATCCGCCGGACTTCCTGGAAGGCTTGCCGACTGCGTGTCCCTCCTTGGTGGTTGATGTATGCCACCGCTGTGGAGTTGTCCGACTGAATTCGGATCTGCTTTCCTTCCAGCCACTGCTGGAAGGCTAGTAGGGCAAGATACACTGCCCTGATTTCCAGAACATTGATCTGAAGGGTGGACTCCTGCTGAGTCCACGTCCTTTGAGCCCTGTGGTGGAGAAAAACTGCTCCCCACCCTGACAGACTCGCGTCTGTCGTGACCACTGCCCAGGATGGGGGTAGGAATGATCTTCCCTGTGATAATGAGGTGGGAAGAAGCCACCATTGCAGAGAGTCCTTGGCCGTCTGGGAAAGGGAGACTTTCCTGTCCAGGGAAGTTGACTTCCCGTCCCATTGGCGGAGAATGTCCCATTGAAGTGGGCGCAGATGAAACTGTGCCAACGGGACTGCCTCCATTGCTGCCACCATCTTCCCTAGGAAGTGCATGAGGCGCCTTAAGGAGTGCGACTGACCATGAAGGAGAGACTGTACCCCTGTCTGTAGTGACCGCTGCTTGTCCAGCGGAAGCTTCACTATCGCTGAGAGAGTATGAAACTCCATGCCAAGATACGTTAGTGATTGAGTCGGTGACAGATTTGACTTTGAAAAGTTGATGATCCACCCGAAAGTCTGGAGAGTCTCCAGCGCAACATTCAGGCTGTGTTGGCATGCCTCTTGAGAGGGCGCTTTGACAAGTAGATCGTCCAAGTAAGGGATCACCGAGTGTCCCTGGGAGTGCAAGACTGCTACCACTGCCGCCATGACCTTGGTGAAAACCCGTGGGGCTGTCGCCAGACCAAATGGCAGAGCTACGAACTGGAGATGTTCGTCTCTTATCACAAAACGTAGAAAACGTTGGTGCTCTGTAGCAATCGGCACGTGGAGATAAGCATCTTTGATGTCTATTGATGCAAGGAAATCTCCTTGAGACATTGAGGCAATGACGGAGCGGAGGGATTCCATCCGGAACCGCCTGGCGTTCACATGCTTGTTGAGCAGCTTTAGGTCCAGAACAGGACGGAACGAGCCGTCCTTTTTTGGAACCACGAAGAGATTGGAGTAAAAACCTTTCCCTTGTTCCTGAAGAGGAACAGGGATCACCACTCCTTCTGCTCTTAGTGAGCCCACCGCCTGCAGAAGAGCATCTGCTCGGTCGGGATGTGGGGAAGTTCTGAAGAACCGAGGCGGAGGACGAGAACTGAACTCTATCCTGTACCCGTGAGACAAAATGTCTGTTACCCACCGGTCCTTGACCTGTGGCAGCCAAATGTCGCAAAAGCGGGAGAGCCTGCCACCGACCGAGGATGCGGATGGAGGAGGCCGAAAGTGATGAGGCAGCCGCCTTGGAAGCGGTTCCTCCGGTTGCTTTCTTGGGGCGTGAGTGAGCCCGCCAGGAATCTGAGCCCCTTTGCTCCTTCTGAGTCCCTTTGGACGAGGAGAATTGGGCCTTGCCGGAGCCTCGAAAGGACCGAAACCTCGACTGCCACCTCCTTTGTTGAGGTTTGCTTGATCTGGGCTGGGGTAAGGAGGAGTCTTTACCCTTGGACTGTTTAATGATTTCAGCCAATTGCTCACCAAACAGTCTGTCTACAGATAGTGGCAAGCTGGTTAAACATTTTTTGGAAGCAGAATCCGCTTTCCATTCTTTTAACCACAAGGCTCTGCGCAAAACCACCGAGTTGGCAGACGCCATTGAGGTACGGCTCGTAGAGTCCAGGACAGCGTTGATAGCATAGGTCGCAAACGCAGACATTTGCGAAGTTAAGGACTCCACTTGCGGCACTGCTGGACGTATGATAGAGTCCACCTGTGCCAGACCAGCTGAAATAGCTTGGAGTGCCCACACGGCTGCGAATGCTGGAGCAAACGACGCGCCGATAGCTTCATAGACAGATTTCAACCAAAGGTCCATCTGTCTGTCATTGGCATCTTTAAGTGAAGCCCCATCCTCCACTGCAACTATGGATCTAGCCGCAAGCCTGGAGATTGGGGGATCCACCTTTGGACACTGGGTCCAGCGTTTGACCACGTCAGGGGGAAAGGGATAACGTGTATCCTTAAGACGTTTGGAGAAACGCTTGTCTGGATAAGCATGGTGTTTCTGGACTGATTCTCTGAAGTCAGCGTGGTCCAGAAAAGTACTCAGTTTACGCTTGGGATACCTGAAATGGAACTTCTCCTGCTGTGCAGCTGCCTCTTCTGCTGAAGGGGCTGGGGGAGAAATATCCAGCAGTCTATTGATGGCCGCTATAAGGTCATTTACCATGGCGTCACCATCAGGAGTATCCAGATTGAGAGCGGTCTCAGGATTAGACTCCTGATCACCCTCCTCTGTCTCATCATGCAGAGACTCTTCTCGCTGAGACCCTGATCCGCGTGATGACGTGGAGGGTCTCTCCCAGCGAGCTCGCTTAGGCTGCCTGGGACTGTCATCTGAGTCAGAGCCTTCAGCCTGAGATGCCTGGGACCCCCTTGAAGCACGGATTAACTCCAACTGAGGGGGACCGGGGAACATTGACGCAGCAGTGTCCATGGTCTGAGTAACTGGCCTGGCCTGCAAGGTCTCTAGGATTTTTGTCATAGTGACAGACATCTTGTCAGCAAAAACTGCAAACTCTGTCTCCGTCACCGGGACAGGGTTCACCGGTGACTCTGCCTGGGCCACTACCACCATAGACTCCGGCTGACGAAGTGGCACAGGGACCGAACATTGCACACAATGGGGGTCCTTGGAACCTGCCGGTAGATCAGCCCCACAAGCGGCACAAGCAGCGTATACAGCCTGTGTCTTGGCACCCTTGCGTTTTGCGGATGACATGTTGTCGTCTCCTCAGAGCAATATAGGGTATACAGCCAAGAAGCGACCTTACAGTGCAATATATATATATATGGTATAGAGAAAAAAATACACCAATATAACACTGTGGCACTAGTGGGGCCAGCACTAATGTGCTGCTTACCGCCCGCTTAACGCGGGTGTGTGGTCGCCAGAAATCCCTTGTCTGGGTCTCCCAGAGCCTGTGTCCGTTCTCCAGCCAGACTGCCTGTAGGAATGGCTGCCGGCGTCCTGTGGAGAGGGGCGGGCCCTGGGTGTGTCCAGACGAAAAGCGGGAAACTTGCGTCCCACTGTGCCTAGTGAGAGGGCTGGAGTATGTAAATAAGACTCCAGCCCTCGGCGCTGCTATTGTACAGCGTCTCTCCCTTGCCCTGATTGACAGGGTGGGGGCGGGAACGAAGCGGAGCCAGGCCGCAAAAGCCGGGGACTAGATTTATAAGCGCCGCCGTCGTAAAAGCACGGTCGGCGCTAAGTCCCCGGCGCACCACAAGTCTCAGCCGCGCCGCCGCTCCAGGGGCGGCCGGCGCGGCAGTCCCCAACACAAAGTCCCTCAGAGAAACTGCAGTGACTGTAACCCCAGCGCGCAGCGCTACTGTCCCCGGCGCACTAGCACACCCAGCAAGTCTGGAGTGTGCGCGGCCTGTCCATACGGGGACACAGAGTACCTGAATGTTGCAGGGCCTTGTCCCTGAACGGTACCCAGCTCCGTATCCAGCAGGTTCTACGGGTCTGTGGATGGAGCCCGGACTCAGGGCTTGGGGGCCGGTAAGATCCCACTTCCTCAGAGCCCCTCAGGGGGATGGGGAAGGAAAGCAGCATGTGGGCTCCAGCCTCCGTACCCACAATGGGTACCTCAACCTTAACAAACACCGCCAATAGGAATGGGGTGAGAAGGGAGCATGCTGGGGGCCCTAGTATGGGCCCTCTTTTCTTCCATCCGATATAGTCAGCAGCTACTGCTGACTAAACAGTGGAGCTATGCGTGGATGTCTGACCTCCTTCGCACAAAGCTTGAAAACTGAGCAGCCCGTGATCCCACGGGGGGTGTATAGCCAGAAGGGGAGGGGCCTTACACTTTTTAGTGTAATGCTTTGTGTGGCCTCCGGAGGCAGTGCTATACACCCAATCGTCTGGGTCTCCCAATGGAGCGCCGAAGAAAGTTAGAAATTGAAAGTTAAGCTCTGATTGGCTGCTATGGAGAACCAAGATTTTCTTTTGGACACTTGTTAAAGAAGATCTGTTTAAGGGTCTGTGCGCACTGGGAAATTTGCTTTTCTTAAGAAAATTCCGCACCCTCTGGCAGAATTCCGCACCCGGTTGGTCCCTGTGGGTTTTTAACCATTATCTATGGAAAAACCGCAGGTACCTGCGGAAAAGAAGTGACATGCTCATTCTTTTTTGCTGCAGAAGAGCTGCAGCAAAACCTATAAGAAAAAAAACAAAACGCAGTGTGCTTACAGCATTATGGATTTTCCATATATTTTGCTGGGGAAGGTCTGCAGAAAGGTTATGAACAAAAACTGTGGCAAATCAGTGTCAAAAGACGCAGTGTGCACACAGGGCCTAAGAGCTGATTAAAATGGGATGTCCTGGTTGAAATGAAAACTCTAGTCACTATGGCCCTCGATTTTCACACCGGTCTTGATGTGGGGGAATGGTACTCGCCAGACACTTCTGATCCATGAAAAGCATGCACCTTCATAAGTCTAGGACGTCTGACGGGCATCTCCTACAATACCCAGAAATCTGACTCCATTCAAGGACTGGAGTAAGATTTCTGACGTAAGGAATGTCACAGCTCTGCATACATTAGACAAGCTGTGGCGTCACCTACTCTGCCTCTTTTGTTGCTACTTGGAGAAAGTGGAATGTCCAAAAGTCCCAAAGAAGGGAATTTTGTTACTTACCGTAAATTCCTTTTCTTCTAGCTCTTATTGGGAGACCCAGACGATTGGGGTATAGCTACTGCCCTCTGGAGGCCACACAAAGCACTACATTAAAAGTGCAAGGCCCCTCCCCCTCTGGCTATACCCCCCCCGTGGTATCACGGGTTCTCCAGTTTTAGTGCCAAAGCAAGAAGGAGGAAGCCAATAACTGGTTTAAACAAATTAACTCCGAATAACATCGGAGAACTGACAAACCGTTCAACATGAACAACATGTGTACCCGCAAACAACAAAAAAACATCCCGAAGGACAACAGGGCGGGTGCTGGGTCTCCCAATAAGAGCTAGAAGAAAAGGAATTTACGGTAAGTAACAAAATTCCCTTCTTCTTCAGCGCTCTATTGGGAGACCCAGACGATTGGGACGTCCAAAAGCTGTCCCTGGGTGGGTAAAGAAATACCTCATGTTAGAGCTGCAAAACAGCCCTCCCCTACGGGGGTGTCACTGCCGCCTGCAGGACTCTTCTACCTAAGCTGGCATCCGCCGAAGCATAGGTATGCACCTGATAATGCTTGGTGAAAGTGTGCAGACTGGACCAGGTAGCTGCCTGGCACACCTGTTGAGCCGAAGCCTGGTGACGTAATGCCCAGGACGCACCCACGGCTCTGGTTGAGTGGGCTTTTAGCCCTGAAGGAACCGGAAGCCCCGCAGAACGGTAGGCCTCTAGAATTGGTACTTTGATCCATCGAGCCAGGGTGGCTTTAGAAGCCTGCAACCCCTTGCGCGGACCAGCGACAAGGACAAAAAGTGCATCGGCACGGCGCCGTGCGGGAAATGTAGATTCTGAGTGCTCTCACCAGATCTAGCAAACGTAAGTCCTTTTCATACCGGTGAACCGGATGAGGACAAAAAGAAGGCAAGGATATATCCTGATTAAGATGAAAAGAGGATACGACCTTAGGGAGAAACTCCGGAATAGGGCGCAGCACTACCTTGTCCTGGTGGAACACCAGGAAGGGAGCCTTGGATGACAGAGCTGCCAGCTCAGACACTCGCCGAAGCGATGTGATCGCAACAAGAAACGCCACTTTCTGTGACAGCCGAGAAAAGGAAACTTCCTTCAGAGACTCGAAGGGCGGCTTCTGGAGAGCAACCAGTACCCTGTTCAGATCCCATGGATCTAACGGCCGCTTGTACGGGGGCACAATATGACAGACCCCCTGCAGGAACGTGCGCACCTTAGAAAGACGTGCTAGACGCTTCTGAAAAAACACGGATAGTGCCGAAACTTGCCCTTTAAGGGAGCTGAGCGACAAGCCCTTTTCTAACCCCGATTGCAGGAAGGAAAGAAACTTGGGCAATGCAAATGGCCAGGGAGACACTCCCTGAGCAGAGCACCAGGATAAGAAAATCTTCCACGTTCTGTGGTAGATCTTAGCCGAATTCGACTTTCTAGCTTGTCTCATTGTGGCAACGACTCCTTGAGATAATCCTGCAGATGCTAGGATCCAGGACTCAATGGCCACACAGTCAGGTTCAGGGCCGCAGAATTCTGATGGAAAAACGGCCCTTGGGACAGTAAGTCTGGTCGGTCTGGCAGTGACCACGGTCGACCGATCGTGAGATGCCACAGATCCGGATACCACGACCTCCTCGGCCAGTCTGGAGCGACGAGTATGATGCGGCTGCACTCGGATCTGATCTTGCGTAGCACTCTGGGCAAGAGCGCCAGAGGCGGAAACACGTATGGGAGCTGAAACTGCGACCAATCTTGAACCAAGGCGTCTGCCGCCAGAGCTCTTTGATTGCGCGACCTCGCTATGAAGGTCGGGACCTTGTTGTTGTGCCGGGATGCCATTAGGTCGACGTCCGGCACTCCCCAGCGGCGACAGATTTCCTGAAACACGTCCGGGTGAAGGGACCATTCCCCTGCGTCCATGCCCTGGCGACTGAGGAAGTCTGCTTCCCAGTTTTCTACGCCTGGGATGTGAACCGCGGATATGGTGGATGCTCTGCCCTCCACCCACATTAGAATGCGCCGGACTTCTTGGAAGGCTTGCCGACTGCGCGTCCCTCCTTGGTGGTTGATGTATGCCACCGCTGTGGAGTTGTCCGATTGGATTCGGATCTGCTTTCCTTCCAGCCACTGTTGGAAGGCCAGTAGAGCAAGATACACTGCTCTGATCTCCAGAACATTGATCTGAAGGGTGGACTCCTGCGGAGTCCACGTCCCCTGAGCCCTGTGGTGGAGAAATACTGCTCCCCACCCTGACAGACTCGCATCTGTCGTGACTACTGCCCAGGATGGGGGCAGGAAGGATCTTCCCTGAGACAATGAGGTGGGAAGGAGCCACCATTGTAGGGAGTCCTTGGCCGTCTGGGAAAGCGAGACTTTCCTGTCCAGGGACGTTGACTTCCCGTCCCATTGGCGGAGAATGTCCCATTGAAGTGGGCGCAGATGAAACTGCGCAAAGGGAACTGCTTCCATGGCTGCCACCATCTTCCCTAGGAAATGCATGAGGCGCCGCAAGGGATGCAACTGGCCCTGCAGAAGAGATTGCACCCCTGTCTGTAGTGACCGCTGCTTGTTCAGCGGAAGCTTCACTATCGCTGCTAGAGTATGAAACTCCATGCCAAGATACGTTAGTGATTGAGTCGGTGATAGGATCGACTTTGGAAAGTTGATGATCCATCCGAAAGACTGTAGGGTCTCCAGCGTAGCATTCAGGCTGCGCTGACATGCCTCTTGAGAGGGAGCTTTGACCAATAAATCGTCTAGGTAAGGGATCACCGAGTGTCCCTGAGAGTGCAAGACTGCTACCACCGCCGCCATGACCTTGGTGAAGACCCGTGGGGCTGTCGCCAGACCAAATGGCAGAGCTACGAACTGAAAATGGTCGTCTCCTATCACAAAACGTAGAAAACGTTGATGTTCTGTAGCAATTGGCACGTGGAGATAAGCATCTTTGATGACTATTGAGGCAAGGAAGTCTCCTCTGGACATTGAGGCAATGACAGAACGCAGGGTTTCCATCCGGAACTTCCTGGCGTGCACATGTTTGTTGAGCCGTTTTAGGTCCAGAACAGGACGGAACGAGCCGTCCTTTTTTGTAACCACAAAAAGATTGGAGTAAAACCCTTGCCCTTGTTCCTGAGGAGGGACTGGGATCACCACTCCTTCCGCTCTTAGGGAGTCCACCGCCTGCAGCAGAGCATCTGCTCGGTCTGGATGTGGGGAGGTTCTGAAGAACCGAGCTGGAGGACGAGAATTGAACTCGATTCTGTACCCGCGAGACAAAATGTCCGTCACCCACCGGTCTTTGACCTGTGACATCCAAATGCCGGAAAAGCGGGAGAGCCTGCCCCCGACCGGCGATGCGGAGGGAGGGGGCTGGAAGTCATGAGGTAGCCGCTTTGGAAGTGGTACCTCCATTTGCTTTCTTGGGGCGCGTGTGAGCCCGCCACGAATCTGAGTTTCTTTGCGTCCTCTGAGTCCCTTTGGACGAGGTAAACGGTGTCTTGCCCGAACCTCGAAAGGACTGAAACCTCTGCTGCCACTTTTTCTGCTGAGGTTTGGTTGTTCTGGGTTGTGGTAAAGAGGAGTCTTTACCCTTGGACTGCTTAATGATATCAGCCAATGGCTCGCCAAACAGTCTATCTCTAGACAAAGGCAAACTGGTTAAACATTTTTTTGGAACCAGCATCTGCTTTCCAGTCCTTTAACCACAAGGCTCTGCGCAAAACTACCGAATTGGCGGACGCCATTGAGGTGCGACTGGTAGATTCTAGGACCGCATTGATAGCGTAAGACGCAAACGCCGACATCTGCGTGGTAAGGTGCGCCACTTGCGGCACTGCTGGATGTATGATAGCATCCACTTTTGCTAAGCCAGCTGAAATAGCCTGGAGTGCCCATACGGCTGCGAATGCCGGAGCAAACGACGCGCCGATAGCTTCATAGACAGATTTTAACCAAAGGTCCATCTGTCTGTCATTGGCATCTTTAAGTGAAGCGCCATCCTCCACTGCAACTATGGACCTAGCTGCGAGTTTGGAAATCGGGGGGTCTACCTTTGGACACTGTGTCCAGCGCTTGACCACCTCAGGGGGGAAAGGGAAACGCGTATCTTTAGATCGTTTAGAGAAACGCCTTTCTGGGTGAGCGTCGTGCTTCTGGATTGATTCTCTGAAGTCAGCGTGATCCAACAAAGCACTCAATTTACGCTTGGGATAAAGGAAACGAAACTTCTCCTGCTCCGCAGCCGCCTCTTCTGCTGAAGGGGCTGGGGGAGAAATATCCAACAGCCTATTGATGGCTGAGATAAGGTCGTTTACCATGGCATCCCCATCAGGGGTATCCAGGTTGAGAGGGGTTCCAGGAATGGATTCCTGACCACTCTCATCAGACACATCACAGGGAGACTGATTGCGCTGAGACCCTGAGCAGTGTGATGACGTCGAGGGTCTTTCCCAGCGAGCTCGCTTAGGGTGGCTGGGGCTATCATCTGAGTCATAATCCTCGGCCTGTGAAGCCGGGGACCCCCCTGTGGGCTGGATTAATTCCAAGTGAGGGGGACCTGAGGACAGAGGCCTCGCCGTGCCCAAAGACTGAGCCCCATGCATAGATTGCAAGGTTTCAAGGATTTTTGCCATAGACACAGACATATTATCAGCAAAAACTGCAAAGTCTGTCCCTGTCACCGGGGCAGAACTTACAAGCGTCTCAGCCTGGGTCACTACCTCTCCTGACTCCGGCTGGCGAAGCAGCACCGGGTCGGAGCATTGCACACAATGGGGGCCATCGGAGCCTGCTGGTAGATTAGCCCCACATGCAGCACACGCAGTATACACAAGCCTTGGCAGCCTTGCGTTTTGAGGATGGCATGTTGTTGCTTCCACAGAGGGATCTGGGAGATGCTGCAAGAAATACAATATCTCTATATCCTACACAGTACACCGATACACCGTGAGGCACTAGAGGGACCAGCACAGAAAAATCGCTTACCGCCCGCTTAAAAAGCGGGTGTGTGGTCTGCCAGATAGCCCCTAGTCCAGGTCTCCCAGAGCCTTGCGTCCTTCCTCCAGCCAGACTGCATGTAATGGCTGCCGGCGTCCTGAGAGAGAAGGGGGGCGGGCCCTGGGCGTTCCTGGCTAAGAGCGGGAAGCCTGCTTCCCTCTGTGCCTAGTGTGAGGGCTGGAGCATGTAAATCAGGCTCCAGCCCTCGTCGCTGCTAGCGAACAGCGTCTCTCCCCTACCCTGAATGACAGGGTGGGGGCGGGAACGAATCGGAGCTGCCGGCGTCCTAGGCCCAAAAAGCCGGGGACTCAATTTATAACCGCCGCCGCCGTAAAAGCGCGGACGGCGGATCCCCGGCGCACCACAAGTCACAGCAGCGCCGCCCGGTCCAGAGGGGGTCGGCGCTGCGTTCCCATACACAAAAAATCCCCCAGTAATCTGTAGGGACACTAACTCCAACGTTGCGGTCCCCGGCGCACTACAACACCCAGCCAGCCCGGAGTGTGTCTGTGCCTGCCGGGGACACAGAGTACCTGTATGATGCAGGGCCTGTCCCTGATCGTACTCCTGCTCCGTCTCCATCAGGTTCTAATGGGTCTGTGGATGGAGCCCGGCGTCAGAGCTGAGAGGCCGGCAGGATCCCACTTCCACAGAGCCCTACCAGGGGATGTGGAAGGAAAACAGCATGTCAGGCTCCAGCCCTGTACCAGCAATAGGTACCTCAACCTTACAACACCATCCAGGGGTGAGAAGGGAGCATGCTGGGGACACTATATGTGTCCTCTTTTCTTCCATCCGAAATAGTCAGCAGCTACTGCTGACTAAAATCTGTGGAGCTATGCATGGATGTCTGACCTCCTTCGCACACAAAGCTAAAACTGGAGAACCCGTGATACCACGGGGGGGGTATAGCCAGAGGGGGAGGGGCCTTGCACTTTTAATGTAGTGCTTTGTGTGGCCTCCAGAGGGCAGTAGCTATACCCCAATCGTCTGGGTCTCCCAATAGAGCGCTGAAGAAATTTGGTTGCAACTCCGAGTAAGCAACTTTTCAAAACTTTATCAACAGAACTCTGGGGTGATGGCTTTGATGAAACGGGCCTTATTTGGCTGTCATAATGTGACTGTGATGCGCATGCTGTCACAATTTGTCTGTATTCCCTGGACGTGTGGGTGGTCATATGACTATGTATGTGGTATATATATTATAGCCATGTGCAGACTAGACTCCAGCACTTCTCTAAGACTAGTCAGCACGTGACCGCAAGTATGCAAACCATATACATGTGGTCATATGACCACTGAACGCACAGGGAATGCACAGCAGTCTGAAGTCACAGAGTGCCTGCTCTGCAGACGTGTCACTTCAGTCCAAACAACCTCTTTAAAAGGGAACCTGTCAGGTGCAATATGCACACAGAGCCACGAGCAGTCCTGGGTGCATATTGCTAATCCCTGCATCTAGTCCCTGCAAAGATAGAGATGTTTAGAAAAAGTATTTCTAAAGATTTTATTGTATGCTCATGAGTGCGGGGTCTAGTTCCAAGGGCGTTGCTTCCCTGGCTAGTCGGCTCCATTAGTATGTTAGTACGTCCCTGTGGGCATGCTAATGAATACGCAGCAGCAGAGTATGATCTTACTCACCTCTCCGCTGCCATCGCCACCCAAAGCTGGATTTCGGGTCAGTGTGCATGACCCCAGAGGTTCGGTCATGCGTACTATGAAGCCGGGTGTACGCGTCCTGGCTTCAAATTGAAGTAGTGCACTGCCCCGAAATGCAGCGTCAGACGCAATGGCAGCAGAGGTGAGTGAGATCACCCTCTGACACTGCGCATTCATTAGCATGGGATGTGCTGACATGCTAATGAGGCCGACTGGCAAGGGAAGCAACGCCCTTGGGACTAGTCCCTGCGCTCATTAGCATACGATAAAACATCTTTAGGCTATGTCCGCACACTGCGTTCTGGTTTGACAAAAAAAAAAAAAATGCACCCTCTGGCAGACTCTTGAGGAATGTAAACACTGCCTTGGACAAAAAAAAAAAAAACCCACCACTGACTGATGGAGCTCATGAATACATGTGACTGCTTGTAGGATAAGTAAAATGCTTGCCCATCTCTAGCCAGCACTTCAATAGCTCGAGCCATAGGATTGGCTTAACCCCGTCATTACATCTTTCGTGACATGGTAAAGCATAGCACATCGATCTCGGCTAGCAGCTGACGGACACATTGCAGATCAATCCATACCATACCTCTTCCAGACAGGAGCAGATCTGAGCGGGTCTGTGGTCCAGATCGGGACTTGGCGGGCTCCAGACTGAACTCTCTCTTAAAGCGAGGGTGGAATATAGGCATACACAGGAAGTCAAAGCTAAGAAAAAACAAAGTAACCAAGAAGAAATAGCCCAGATTAATAAGATGGAGAACTAATGAGTGCTAAAGGGGCACAATGCAACTCTTCAATCTGGCAACCAGACCCCTTGGCCGCTCTTTGCCCTTAGGTTAGTGCCAACATGTCTGCCGGTGTGCCAAGTATCTCCAGAACGGCGGTCATCACACTCAGATGTAGAGTGAATGAAGTAGTGGCTCTGCGGGATCGTAATGAATGACATCAGCGGCCTGTCACTTATGTACTAAAGTGTAGGGGTGTATAACAGGATTAGACTTTACCCCCCTCTCAGATATGGGACAACTTTCCTGAATGCAGGGACCCAATAATCCCTACAACAAGGCTCCTCAGAGCCCCATCATCTGAATAGAGCAGAGGTTGGGCAAGCACACTCCCAATGAGAATGACTGTAGCAGGACAACTGAGCGCAGCCCTGATGCCCTGCATAGCCGTCCACGTATGAGCCAGCAAACAGAGGTCGCGGTCAATGCTAATAGGACCGCATACGGCACAAAATGAGCAAAATGAGCAGAGGTTAAATGAACCAAACACTAATTCCACTGACTTCCCATAAAACTACTTATGCTGTGCTCGCTCACACTGCCTGCCGGAGGCACTGCTTGTCCAACGCGACAGGTTCCCTTTAAGGCCCATACACCGGGTGATGACCAGGAATGAGGCTTCCAGCAACTCCAGATTATTGCAAATCAGCAGAAACTAACCAGAGACATCGGATGAGAGGATTTGTAAGAAGAGTAAAAAGCATTGAGCCCGTAAGCGCTTTGTCCATGTGCCCAGACACCGCACACCCCGGACCACCAGCGATGCCCGCGTGCCCAGACGCCGCACACCCCCGCACCACCAGCGATGCCCGCGTGCCCAGACGCCGCACACCCCGCACCTCCAGCGATGCCCGCGTGCCCAGACGCCGCACACCCCCGCACCACCAGCGATGCCCGCGTGCCCAGACGCCGCACACCCCGCACCTCCAGCGATGCCCGCGTGCCCAGACGCCGCACACCCCGCACCTCCAGCGATGCCCGCGTGCCCAGACGCCACACACCCCGCACCTCCAGCGATGCCCGCGTGCCCAGACACCACACACCCCGCACCTCCAGCGATGCCCGCGTGCCCAGACACCACACCCCGCACCTCCAGCGATGCCCGCGTGCCCAGACACCACACACCCCGCACCTCCAGCGATGCCCGCGTGCCCAGACACCACACACCCCGCACCTCCAGCGATGCCCGCGTGCCCAGACACCACACACCCCGCACCTCCAGCGATGCCCGCGTGCCCAGACACCACACACCCCGCACCTCCAGCGATGCCCGCGTGCCCAGACACCACACACCCCGCACCACCAGCGATGCCCGCGTGCCCAGACACCGCACACCCCGCACCTCCAGCGATGCCCATGTGCACAGACCCCGCACCTCCAGCGATGCCCATGTGCACAGACCCCGCACCTCCAGCGATGCCCATGTGCACAGACCCCGCACCTCCAGTGATGCCCATGTGCACAGACCCCGCACCTCCAGTGATGCCCATGTTTACAGACCCCGCACCTCCAGTGATGCCCATGTGCACAGACCCCGCACCTCCAGTGATGCCCATGTGCACAGACCCCGCACCTCCAGTGATGCCCATGTGCACACACCCCGCACCTCCAGTGATGCCCATGTGCACAGACACCGCACACCCTCCGCCTCCAGTGATGCCCATGTGCACAGACACCGCACACCCTCCGCCTCCAGTGATGCCCATGTGCACAGACACCGCACACCCTCCGCCTCCAGTGATGCCCATGTGCACAGACACCGCACACCCTCCACCTCCAGTGATGCCCATGTGCACAGACACCGCACACCCTCCACCTCCAGCGATGCCCATGTGCATAGACACCGCACACCCCGCACCTCCAGCGATGCCCATGTGCATAGACACCGCACACCCCGCACCTCCAGCGATGCCCATGTGCATAGACACCGCACACCCCGCACCTCCAGCGATGCCCATGTGCATAGACACCACACACCCCGCACCTCCAGCGATGCCCATGTGCATAGACACCACACACCCCGCACCTCCAGCGATGCCCATGTGCATAGACACCACACACCCCGCACCTCCAGCGATGCCCATGTGCATAGACACCACACACCCCGCACCTCCAGCGATGCCCATGTGCATAGACACCACACACCCCGCACCTCCAGCGATGCCCATGTGCATAGACACCACACACCCCGCACCTCCAGCGATGCCCATGTGCATAGACACCACACACCCCGCACCTCCAGCGATGCCCATGTGCATAGACACCACACACCCCGCACCTCCAGCGATGCCCATGTGCATAGACACCACACACCCCGCACCTCCAGCGATGCCCATGTGCATAGACACCACACACCCCCCGCACCTCCAGTGATGCCCATGTGCACAGACACCGCACACCAGTAATGCCCATGTGCACAGACACCGCACACCCCGCACCAGTAATGCCCATGTGCACAGACACCGCACACCCCGCACCAGTAATGCCCATGTGCACAGACATCGCACACCCCGCACCTCCAGTGATGCCCATGTGCACGGACATCGCACACCCCGCACCTCCAGTGATGCCCATGTGCACGGACATCGCACACCCCGCACCTCCAGTGATGCCCATGTGCACAGACACCGCACACCCCGCACCTCCAGTGATGCCCATGTGCACAGACACCGCACACCCAGTGATGCCCATGTGCACAGACACCGCACACCCCGCACCTCCAGTGATGCCCATGTGCACAGACACCGCACACCCTCCACCTCCAGTGATGCCCATGTGCACAGACACCGCACACCCTCCACCTCCAGTGATGCCCATGTGCACAGACACCGCACACCCAGTGATGCCCATGTGCACAGACACCGCACACCCCGCACCTCCAGTGATGCCCATGTGCACAGACACCGCACACCCTCCACCTCCAGTGATGCCCATGTGCACAGACACCGCACACCCCGCACCTCCAGTGATGCCCATGTGCACGGACACCGCACACCCCGCACCTCCAGTGATGCCCATGTGCACAGACACCGCACACCCTCCACCTCCAGTGATGCCCATGTGCACAGACACCGCACACCCCGCACCTCCAGTGATGCCCATGTGCACGGACACCGCACACCCCGCACCTCCAGTGATGCCCATGTGCACAGACACCGCACACCCTCCACCTCCAGTGATGCCCATGTGCACAGACACCGCACACCCCGCACCTCCAGTGATGCCCATGTGCACGGACACCGCACACCCCGCACCTCCAGTGATGCCCATGTGCACAGACACCGCACACCCTCCACCTCCAGTGATGCCCATGTGCACAGACACCGCACACCCAGTGATGCCCATGTGCACAGACACCGCACACCCTGCACCTCCAGTGATGCCCATGTGCACAGACACCGCACACCCTGCACCTCCAGTGATGCCCATGTGCACAGACACCGCACACCCTCCACCTCCAGTGATGCCCATGTGCACAGACACCGCACACCCTCCACCTCCAGTGATGCCCATGTGCACAGACACCGCACACCCTCCACCTCCAGTGATGCCCATGTGCACAGACACCGCACACCCTCCACCTCCAGTGATGCCCATGTGCACAGACACCGCACACCCTCCACCTCCAGTGATGCCCATGTGCACAGACACCGCACACCCTCCACCTCCAGTGATGCCCATGTGCACGGACACCGCACACCCCGCACCTCCAGTGATGCCCATGTGCACAGACACCGCACACCCTCCACCTCCAGTGATGCCCATGTGCACAGACACCGCACACCCCGCACCTCCAGTGATGCCCATGTGCACAGACACCGCACACCCTCCACCTCCAGTGATGCCCATGTGCACAGACACCGCACACCCTCCACCTCCAGTGATGCCCATGTGCACAGACACCGCACACCCTCCACCTCCAGTGATGCCCATGTGCACAGACACCGCACACCCTCCACCTCCAGTGATGCCCATGTGCAGACACCGCACACCCTGCACCTCCAGTGATGCCCATGTGCACAGACACCGCACACCCTCCACCTCCAGTGATGCCCATGTGCACAGACACCGCACACCCCGCACCTCCAGTGATGCCCATGTGCACAGACACCGCACACCCCGCACCTCCAGTGATGCCCATGTGCACAGACACCGCACACCCCGCACCTCCAGTGATGCCCATGTGCACAGACACCGCACACCCCGCACCTCCAGTGATGCCCATGTGCACAGACACCGCACACCCCGCACCTCCAGTGATGCCCATGTGCACAGACACCGCACACCCCGCACCTCCAGTGATGCCCATGTGCACAGACACCGCACACCCCGCACCTCCAGTGATGCCCATGTGCACAGACACCGCACACCCCGCACCTCCAGTGATGCCCATGTGCACAGACACCGCACACCCCGCACCTCCAGTGATGCCCATGTGCACGGACACCGCACATTACATGTGCCTGCTCATCACCCCACCTAATACCTGAGCCGTTATTAGCCGCCACATCCCCGCCCGGAGCCTCACCTCTGTTTAGCAATAGCCCCCAGGCTCTCCGCCACCTCCGGAACACAGTTCAGATCCCGGCCGCTAGATACCCGGCCTCCCCCGTTGCCCCCTGACGCCATCTTGAACAGAGAGAGACCCACTCCACGCGTTAGACAAGTCACACCCTTCCTCCGTGCAACCATAATCATCCAATTGAAACGAGGAATGGGTGGTGAGTAACCAGCCAATCCTGTCACTTCTACCTACATCTGCCAAAGAACACATGACGTTCAGAAAGAAGAACTAGCCTATCACAGCAGAGACACACAGAACTAGGGGCGTTCCATAGTGGAAGCCGGTTTAGTCACGCCCTTTACAGCCATAGCAACAGTCAAGCACACCAATCACAGCTTGGAGGTTGTACTTATATTAGGCATCTGTGAAGCTTCTGTATATGTCTGAGGGCCAGTGGCGCAATGGATAACGCGTCTGACTACGGATCAGAAGATTCTAGGTTCGACTCCTGGCTGGCTCGGAATGACTTTTTTTTTTTTGTAATGTTTTTATTTTATCTTATATTTATGGAATAATGGCCGAGATCTGTTCTCTGTATTTTATGACCACAATTATAGTTGATCAGGTTTAATTACACAAGATTACTGTTCCATATAGACATGTTTCTCTTCTGTATCATTAGTATGAGTAAACATTAAATACATTATACAATGTGCAGTCCAGTGCTGCAGATCTCGCAGAGCCCCTGCTGCAGGGTTTTGTAGACTGGTCATATATAGTTTCTTTATAGGACAGTCCCTTTAACACGATTCTCCCACTATTCTTCACCGATCCATCGGATTGGGCATAAGGGTCTGATTGCCATTTATAGGCACTGCTGCCCCAAGCTAAGTCTATATCCCCCATTCATCATTTATGGCTATTTTAAGTTATTTTTTTTTATTATTATTTCTTTTTGCATTGCAAGATTTTTAAGATATGTACGTATACCTATAGATAGATATGCCTGTATGTGTACGTATCTGTGTATGTGTACGGTACATATGCCTGTATGTTATGTATCTGTGTATGTGTACGTATGCCTGTATGTGTACGTATCTGTGTATGTGTACATATGCCTTTATGTGTACGTATCTGTGTATGTGTACTTATGTCTGTATTTGTATGTATCTGTGTATGTGTTCGTATGCCTGTATGTGTACATATCTGTGTATGTGTACCTATGCCTGTATGTGTACGTATCTATGTATGTGTATATATGCCTGTATGTGTATGTATCTGTGCAAGTGTACATATCTGTGTATATGTACATATGCCTGTATGTGTACGTATCTGTGTATGTATACATATGCCTGTATGTGTACGTATCTGTGTATGTGTATATATGCCTGTATGTGTATATATCTGTGTATGTGTACATATCTGTGTATGTGTACGTATGCCTGTATGTGTACGTATCTGTGTATGTGTACTTATGTCTGTATTTGTATGTATCTGTGTATGTGTTCGTATGCCTGTATGTGTACATATCTGTGTATGTGTACCTATGCCTGTATGTGTACGTATCTATGTATGTGTATATATGCCTGTATGTGTATGTATCTGTGCAAGTGTACATATCTGTGTATATGTACATATGCCTGTATGTGTACATATGCCTGTATGTGTATGTATCTGTATGTAAGCCTGTATGTGTACGTATCTGTGTACTTATGCTTGTATTTGTATGCATCTGTGTATGTGTTCGTATGCCTGTATGTGTACATATCTGTGTATGTGTACCTATGCCTGTATGTGTACGTATCTGTGTATGTGTATGTATGCCTGAATGTGTATGTATCTGTGTATGTGTACGTATCTGTGTATGTGTACGTATGCCTGTATGTGTACGTATCTGTGTATGTATACATATGCCTGTATGTGTACATATCTGTGTATGTGTACATATGCCTTTATGTGTACGTATCTGTGTATGTGTACTTATGTCTGTATTTGTATGTATCTGTGTATGTGTTCGTATGCCTGTATGTGTACATATCTGTGTATGTGTACCCATGCCTGTATGTGTACGTATCTGTGTATGTGTATATATGCCTGTATGTGTATGTATCTGTGTATGTGTACGTATCTGTGTATGTGTACATATGCCTGTATGTGTATGTATCTGTATGTAAGCCTGTATGTGTACGTATCTGTGTATGTGTACATATGCCTTTATGTGTACGTATCTGTGTACTTATGCTTGTATTTGTATGCATCTGTGTATGTGTTCGTATGCCTGTATGTGTACGTATCTGTGTATGTGTACCTATGCCTGTATGTGTACGTATCTGTGTATGTGTACGTATGCCTGTATGTGTATGTATCTGTGTATGTGTACCTATGCCTGTATGTGTATGTATCTGTGTATGTGTACCTATGCCTGTATGTGTACGTATCTGTGTATGTGTACGTATGCCTGTATGTGCATGTATCTGTGTATGTGTACTTATCTGTGTATGTGTACATATGCCTGTATGTGTATGTATCTGTGTATGTGTACGTATCTGTGTATGTGTACATATGCCTGTATGTGTACGTATCTGTGTATGTGTACGTATGCCTGTATGTGCATGTATCTGTGTATGTGTACTTATCTGTGTATGTGTACATATGCCTGTATGTGTATGTATCTGTGTATGTGTACGTATCTGTGTATGTGTACGTATCTGTGTATGTGTACATATGCCTATATGTGCACGTATCTGTGTATGTGTATCTCTGCATGTGCCTGGGATCTGAGAAAACCTGGAACTTGGCCTGCTCGTGGGCACGTGACCACTGTTCCAGACACTGATACTGGCGAATCCTCACAGCACAAAGTCACCCACCATTTAAGGTCTCCTTCACATATCCGTACAAAATACAAACGTTTTGCATGGTCTGTGGTGAAAATGCGCATGTGTGCATGTGTCTGTGTGCTGTCCCTGTGCTATCTGTGTGACATCCAGAAAGCACAGAGACAGCATGAATTTATATACATACCTGTCCCCGGCGCTGCTGTCTCCCGCGCGGCTGTTGCTTCTGGGTCCATGGTCAGTGCAGTGAATAATTATGAGGCATAATGAGCGGGCCCGGAAGTAACAGCAGAGGCAGAGACTGCAACGCCAGAGACAGGTAAGTACAAAAATTCTTTATTTTTATATCACCTGTGTCACACTGATGTCACAAGGATCACAACAGTGTGCGGTCCGTGTGACACCAGTGGTGCAGCCATAAAATGAACTTGTTGACGTGTGGCGTACACGGACATGGATGTGTGATCAAGCCCATTAATTTTAATGGGTCTAGGTGAGTCCGTGTCTCCGATATATGTGAAAATGCGTAACGGAGACACGGATGTGTGAGGAAGGCTTAAGGAACTGCAAAACGGGTCCACCTAACTGATAGCCCTGGAGCTGGTAGCATCCATAGGCAGGGAAGGCCGGTGACGGAGCTCTCCAGCTTTATCAGTGCTGCAGCTTCTTCACTCAGTGGATGAGTAGAGGTCCGGGAAGTTGGAGCCACAATAAGGCAGTATGTCCTATAGTGGGAACTTTACAGGGATTTAAAAAACAGGCAGAAAAAAGCAGCACTTCATCATGTAAAAAATGGACACATTGACCGTACACTGATGACACGCCGATGGTAAAAAATGGACACTTATTGTACACTGATGACACACTGATGGTAAAAAAGGGACACACTGACCATACACGGATGACACTAATGGTAAAAATGGACACACTGATGACACACTGATGGTAAAAATGGACACACTGACCGTACACTGATGGTAAAAATGGACACAGTGACCGTACACTGATGACACTGATGGTAAAAATGGACACACTGATGACACACTGATGGTAAAAATGGACATACTGACCGTACACTGATGACACTGATGGTAAAAAATGGACACACTGACCATACACTGATGACACTGATGGTAAAAAATGGACACACTGTACAGTGATGACACACTGATGGTAAAAATGTACACACTGACCGTACACTGATGACAAACTGATGGTAATAATGGACACTGACAGTACACTGATAACACTGATGGTAAAAAATGGACACACTGACCGTACACTGATGACATACTGATGGTAAAAACGGACACACTGACCGTAAACTGACACACTGATGACACCGGTTCCATTTTTTCATGTACGTTTTTAACACGGATGTGTGAATGAGGCCCTATCTTGTTACTTTTTGAGCTGTTCGTAGCTGATTTATAGCTACAGACTACATATGGCTGTGCAAAGAAAAAAATCATATAATATATTTATTCATTAATATAGTGCTATTAATTCCACAGGGCTTTACATACATTGGCAACACTGTCCCCATTGGGGCTCACAATCTAGAGTCCCTATCTGTATGTCTTTGGAGTGTGGGAGGAAACTGGAGAACTCGGAGGAGGTCCACCTAAACAAGGGGAGAACATACAAACTCCTTGCAGATGTTGGCCTTGGTGGGATTTGAACCCCGGACCCCAGCGCTGCAATGCTAACCACTGAGCCACCATGCCGTCTATAAAAGCCAAATGATGCAACATTTTTAATGAAAGCCAATTAGCAAAAATGATTTGTAGCCCAAAATGAATGCATTTAAGTAAAAAAAAAAAAATCCTGAGCCTAGCTCTTTACGTTTCAGATAGGTAATTTAATTTTATCTTTTGAGAATAGGAGAAACATCACAGGACCATTCATATATTTGGTTGTCATTGACAGTAAGATAATTGGGGAGGAGGAGGAAGGTCAAACCATCTAGTGGTATCACCACCTGGAATTTAATACAGAGAAAAGTGATGTAGGCCCATCAGCAATCCATCCGAACCCTGAGAGGGTTAGAAAGATTTACCCTAAAGTGCGGTCAGAGAAATAGGAAACAAGCGAGTGCTGTAAACCAAAAGAATGGAGAGTGTGAGTGTCGGGTGATCTCATATGCAACTAATAAATAACATCAATATTGGACTGATGAGATCATTAGAATCAATAGTTATTGCCATTTCTGTGCAGTGGACAGGATAGAAGCCTGATTGTGGGAGCAATGAGAATTAGGACAGATGCTTAACCGGACAATAATATATTATTTATTATTATTTATTTATAGAGCACCATTGACTCTATGGTGCTGTACATGAGAAGGGGTTATATACAGAATACATACACAAGTTACAGTAGACAGACTAGAACAGAGGGAAGAGGGCCCTGCCCTTGCGGACTTATATTCTATAGGTTTTGGGGAGGAGACAGTAGGTGGGGTGTAGGTTGGGCGGCAGCTCCGTACGGTGGTTGGATGGCGGCTCCGCACGGTGGGGAGGCGGCAGCTCCGCACGGTGGTGGGGCGGCAGCTCCGCACGGTGGTGGGGCGGCAGCTCCGCACGGTGGTGGGGCGGCAGCTCCGCACTGTGGTGGGGCGGCAGCTCCGCACGGTGGTGGGGCGGCAGCTCCGGACGGTGGTTGGGCGGCAGCTCCGGACGGTGGTGAAGCAGTGAGGTCATTGTAGGTTATAGGCATTTCTGAACAGATGAGTTTTCAAGTTCCGTTTGAAGTCTGCAAGTGTAGTAGATAATCTGACGAGTTGAGGCAGCGAGTTCCAGAAGACTGGGGATGCTCGGGAGAAGTCTTGGAGGAGGTTACATGAGGAGCGAATGAGAGAGGAGGAGAGAAGGAGATCTTGGGAGGACCGGAGGTGACGTGTTGGAGTATAGCGAGAGATTAGTTCAGAGATATACGGAGGAGACAGATTATATGGTACATCTCACACTACTGTTATTTTACTGGGGGCAATGGTGAAAGGGTTAAACAAATGATAGAGAACAGGAAAATCGAATAGGTTTGTGAAACACGAACCGAACCGTGCTCGGATTGCAATACCCATCAGCACTGCTGGGCTCCTGAGCTGAGCTGACTACTTCATATAGGCCTAGGAGGTAGATTGCACGTGTCAGGAGACCCAGCGGCTGTCTGTTTCATGGATGTATGACACCAGCCCAAGACTCCATTTATTATGGTTCAGTGCTGCACTTTACTCTTCTGTAGGATTCATCTGATGTAGAAAATGGAATTATACTTAAAGGAAATATTCCTAAATTATTAGATTTTTTAAAAACTCCCTGTAGCCAAACAACCTCTCTAAAACATCCCGGCGATGCCTTCAGGTACTCATATGCTGCATTCTTATTTCTGTTTTTGGCAACAAGTTCTTGCTCAATGTGAAGTGAGCCGTCCTTCAGTGCTGATCATGTGACCACTAAACTACATTTCCCACAACCACCTGCTTCTTCCCCTGACTTTCTGCACACCATTGTGCATAGCGGACATTGCCAGTTCTCTAATGTGCTCTGTGATCTGCTATTGGCAACAAGGGCCGGCCATGCACTAGTCTTTTCCGTACCTCAGTTGACTCGCTTATTCTAAGGGTGCACAAAAAACAAAACCCCCACATACGAGACAACTGTATAGTGTCTGACATTTACAGATACATTGTCATTATTAATAGGTAGGAAACCATTTTTGGTCTTATAATTTTTATTCACCGCAGATGTATCAAACTGGCTGTCATACAAAAGACAATGCACATAAAAATTTCTCCATTTTTCTGTATAATAAAAAAAAAAAAACTTTTTTTAACCCCTTAACGACCGCGGGCCGTAAAATTACATCCTAAATGACATAATGTTACTGCCCGCGGTCCTCCGGCGGCAGCATGCCGCGATCGGCACACATCTCAGCTGATTTTCACAGCTGAGATGTGTGCCTGCTAGGCACGAGCAGAATCGTTATCTGCTCGTGCCGATTAACCCCTTATATGGCGCTGTCAATACATGACAGCGCCATTATAAGCGCGATTGCGGTAATATTTTCCTTACCGCCCGATACTGGAAGTCACGTGACGCAATCACGTGACTCCCGATAGTTGTCATGGTAGCACAGGGTCATGTGATGACTCCTGTGCTACACCTGACTTGGTTTCACTTTCGCTGTGCCCGGGGCACAGCAAAAGAGAAAGACAGCGTATCTGCTGTTTACAGCCTTGCAGCTGTGATCAGCAGATACTGCAGAGCGATCGGAATGCTGATCGCAATAGCCCCCTAGGGGGACTAGTAAAATAAAAAAAAAAAGTTAAAAAATAAGTTTTAAAAAATTAAAAAAAAACAAAAAACCTAAAAGTTCAAATCACCCCCCATTCGCCCCATTGAAAATTAAAGGGTTAAAAAAATAAAAAATATACACACATTTGGTATCGCCGCGTTCAGAAATGCCCGATCTATCAAAATATAAAATCAATTAATCTGATCAGTAAACGGCGTAGCGGCAAAAAAATTCCAAACGCCAAAACGACGTTTTTTTGTCGCCACAACTTTTGCGCAAAATGCAATAAGAGGCGATCAAAACGTAGCATCTGCGCAAAAATGGTACCGTTAAAAACGTCAGCTCGAGACGCAAAAAATAAGCTGTCATTGAGCCTAAGATCCCGAAAAATGAGAACGCTACGGGTCACGGAATATGGCGTAAAACGTGCGCCACTTTTTTCGGACAAACTTCCGATTTTGTTTTAACCCCTTATATAAAAGTAAACCTATACATGTTTGGTGTCTACGAACTCGCACTGACCTGAGGCATCACACCCACACATCAGTTTTACCATATAGTGAACACAGTGAATAAAATATCTCAAAAACCATAGTGCTATCGCACTTTTTTTGCAATTTTTCAGCATTTGGAATTTTTTTGCCATTTTCTAGTACACAATATGGTAAAACTGATGGTTTCATTTAAAAGTACAGCTCGTTCCGCAAAAAATGAGCCCTCACATGACCATATTGACTGAAAAATAAAAAAGTTACGTCTCTCAGAAAAAGAATGGCGAAAAAAAAAAACGGAAAGCGAAAAATCGGCCGGTCGTGAAGGGGTTAAACGCTCATATGAGCTTAGCCTCAGAGGAACTAAAAGCAAAGTTTTAAAAAACCAATGTAAATATGTGCATGTGTTTACTTATTCTAGATAGTCTGTATGAATGTAAAAACCTTGTTTTTTTGTAGATATTTTACAATAGAAGTGTGCTGCCATCTTGTGGATGGCATGGCTTCTCACTGGACCCTCTATACCAGTCATGGCGAACCATTCACAGTCCGAGTGCCCAAACTGTAGCCCTAGACCCAATTTTTTTTCTGAAGTGCCAACCAATCCTACTATGTAAATAATTGATTTTAACCTTACCTTTGCTGTCTTCTCTTCTCTTCAGCAGAGGGCATCACCCTCATGCATGCTTACCACACATTGAAGCTGAGCCCCTGCCCTTTCCAGACACAGCAGTTGGATTGATCTTTCTGGAAAAAATTGCAGCATATTAGACAGAGATTTTAGCCTGGAATGCAATCAGATTTCACCCTGTAATCCACATCTACATTTCAAAGTCTGAACATCTTGAAATCCCATAAAGACGTACGAGTTGCTCCCCTCCCATTTCATTGTGTAGTTATGTCCCCCTTCCTGGGCCACTTCCTGGTAAACATGTCCCCCATGCTGATATATATTTCCTACATTCTGGTATATTTGTCCCCATCGTGGCCCCATTCTGGTAAATGTTTTCCATCGTGGTAAATGTACCCCATCCCAGCTTATTCCCCATCCTGCTAAATATTCCTCATCCTGGTAAATGTTCTCCCATCCTGATAAATGTACCCCATCCCAGCTTATTCCCCATCCTGCTAAATATTCCCCCATCTCGACATGTATCTCATCCTGGTAAATGTACCCCATTCCTGGTAAATATTCCCCCATCCTGGTAAATATTCCCCCATCCTGGTAAATATTCCCCCATCCTGGTAAATGTACCCCATTCCCAATGCTGGCACTGTCTCCCCCGCGTTGGCACTGATTTCCCCGCACTGGCATGTTTATTTCCCCATGCTGGCACTGTCGACCCCGCGCCAGCATGTTTCTTTCCCCATGCTGGCACTGTCTTCCCCAGGCTGGCATGTTTGTTTCCCCGTGCTGGCACTGTCTCCCCTCACCTTGACACAGCCGCACACAAGTTAAAAAAAAACACACAACTCACCTTCCAGCAGCCGCTCCACCGCTGAGAGCCGCTGGGTCCTCAGTTCCCGTGCGGCCAGAAGACATCATTACGCCGGCACTGCTTACTGACGCTCCTCCGTCTCCTAGGCAACAGACCTGCAGCCTGGGAGAGGAGGAGTGTTAGAGCGAGGAGAAATGTCCCTCCGCTCCAACACAACTTTGAACTGCTGGCGCGACCACGCCAACAGATCATAGCGGCAGGATGAGGAGACAGCGCGCGTGCCAGCAGAAAGGGCTCTGCGTGCCTTAGGTTCGCCATCACTGCTCTATACTGTGCATGCATAAGGCCGGCTTCTCACTTGCGAGTTTCTCACAGTAGTGCAATGCGAGAAATTCTTGCATTGCACTCGGACACATGTTGTTCAATGAATCAGCTCTCATCTGCGATTGTTTTCTCACTCCAAATCGGACTGAGAAAAAAAATAAAATCGCAACAAGCTGCTATTTGGAGAGTTTCTCGCACGAGTCTCTCCAATGCAACTCTATGGAAGTGTGCAAAAAAAAAAATGCATGTCACACGGACCGGCACTCACACCATCCTAGTGACATTCGTTTTTCTAAATACATTAATCGCATGTTTCACAAAACACTGGAAATGAGTGAGGTCTCACAATGTCGGTCAATTATAGAGATTGTCCGACATTGTGAGACCTCACTCATTTCCAGTGTTTTGAGAAACATGCAATTAATGTCAGTCGGTCTCTCCCTCTCTGTCTCTATTCTCTGTCGGTCGGTCGTTCTCTCTCTCTGTCGGTCTCTCCCTCTTCCCCCCTCTCTGATACTCACCGATCACCGGCGTGGCGCTGCACGGCGTTCACACTGCTCCGGCGGCTTCTCCTCTTTTGAAAAAGCCGGCCGCTCATTATTCAATCTCGTATTCCCTGCTTTACCCACCCACCAGCACCTATGATTGGTTGCAGTCAGACACGCCCCCACGATGAGTGACAGCTGCCTCACTGCAACCAATCACAGCTGCCGGTGGGCGGGTCTATATCATGCAGTTAAAAAAATAAATAAATTAAAAAATACGGCGTGCGGTTCCCCCCAATTTTAATACTAGCCAGGGTAAAGCCACACTGCTGCAGGCTGGTATTCTCAGGATGGGGAGCCCCCCACCCTAACAATATCAGCCAGCAGCCGCCCGGAATAGCCGCATCCATTAGATGCGACTGTCCTGGGACTGTACCCGGCCATCCCGAATTGCCCTGGTGCGGTAGCAATCGAGGTAATAAGGAGTTAATGGCAGCAGCCCATAGCTGCCACTAAGTCCTAGATTAATCATGGCAGGCGTCTCCCCGAGATACCTTCCATGATTAACCTGTAAGATAAAGAAAATAAAGACATACCCCCGAAAAAATCCTTTATTTGAAATAAATGACAAAAAAACAACCTCTTTCACCACTTTATTAAACCCCCAAATACCTCTCCTGGTCCGATGTAATCCACAGAGGTCCCTCGACACGGTCAGCTCTGCTACATCGGAAGCTGACAGAGAGCGGTCACAGACCACGACCGCTCTCTGAGAGCTCCCCGCAGCGACTGAAGTGAGTCGCGCTATCAGCGATGACGTCACTCAGGTTACCCGCGGCCACAGATCTCAGTGGGAGGACTTCTGCTGTGGCGCGGGTAACCTCAGCGACGGCACCACTGATAGCGCGGCTCAGTGCGGTCACTCAGGGGATTTGCGGTCACCAGTGAGACCTTCACCGGTGACCGAAAATCAGGCCATGCCACACAGACAGAGCCGCGGGATGACAATGAAGTCGGGTAACGTTCATCTGACTTCATTCTGATCGTGCGGCTCTGTCTGTGTCTGCGGTCAGCGGCTATTCAGCTCTGCTACATGGTTCTGTCTGTAGCTGCTGTCAGCGGCCATGTAGCAAAGCTGAATGGCAGATGACAGCTGCTGAGAAAAAAAAAAGGATCACACACGCATTACACACGCTCTGCTAGCCTGGAAACAATTAAAAAAAAAGCAAAGCATCACACTTGCATTGCATACTGACCTAACGTGAACTAAAATCGGCCGAGTTTTTTTCAGGCAACTCGGACCGATTTTACACTCATAGGTGTGTTACCAGCCTAACAGAGAGACTGGAACCACGCTGCTCCCGGATCCGTACGATTACCTTATTAGACATAAACTGACTGGAGAGGGAGACTTAGGCTACTTTCACACATCAGTTTTTTTCCATCAGGCACAATCCAGAAAAAAACGGATAAAACGAATCCGGCGCCGGATCCGTTTTATCCCCATTGATTTGTATTAGCGCCGGATTGTGCTGGATGGCATTGCTTTGCATCCGGCTTTTGCTGGATCCGGCGTAATTGGCTAATGCGGCAGCCAGATGGAACGTCTCTTGTAACGTTTTTTGTCTCTGACAAAAAACCGCATCGCGCCGGATCCGGCGTGATTTACAATTGAAGCCTATGGACGCCAGATGCGGCAAAAAACAGACGCGGCCACCGGATCCATTTTTTTTTAAACTGTGCATGCTTCAATTTATTGTAAAAAAACGGATACAGCAAAAAAAGGACAAAACGGATGCAAAAAATGATGCACCAGATCCGTTTTTTGACTGATCCGGTATACCGGATCCATATTAAAAAAAAAAAAAAAAAGGATCCGGCACTTCCGTTTTTGCATATTCTGCGCCGGATCCGTTGCACACGCCGGATTGTGCCTGATGCCAAAAAAACTGTGTGAGAATGTAGCCTTAGCTTTTCCCCTCAAACTCCCTGCCATGTGTTTTAAGATGTTTTTATATTTTGATCAATAAAGTGTTACACTTTTAAGCTTCGCTTCCCTCTTTGATCAGTTTTTGTCTAATTGGTGGCTGACTAAATACTTTTTTCCCCACTGTATTTAGAGACTATGTCAAACATTTTGGCCCTTATATTGGTTAAACATTACCTAATTAGAAGACGTTTCTAATCAGAGCAAAGACCAGTGTAAAGGCCCCGTCACACTAAGCAACATCGCTAGCAACATCGCTGCTAACGAACAACTTTTGTGACGTTGCTAGCGATGTTGCTGTGTGTGACATCCAGCAACAACCTGGCCCCTGCTGTGAGGTCGTTGGTTGTTGCTGAATGTCCTAGGCCATTTTTTAGTTGTTGCTGTCCTGCTGTGAAGCACAGATCGCTGTGTGTGACAGCGAGACAGCAACAACTAAATGTGCAGGCAGCAGGAGCCGGCTTCTGCAGAGGCTGGTAACCAATGTAAACATCAGGTAACCAAGAAGCCCTGTCCTTGGTTACCCGATATTTACCTTCGATACCAGCCTCTCTCACTGCCTGTGCTGCCGGCTCCTGCTCTGTGCACATGTAGCTAGCTGCAGGACACATCGGGTTAATTAACCTGATGTGTCCTGCAGCTAGGAGAGCAGGGAGCCAGCGCTAAGCATTGTGCGCTGCTCCCTGCTCTGTGCACATGTAGCTGCAGCACACATCAGGTAATTAACCCGATGTGTGCTGTAAGTAGGAGAGCAGGGAGCCAGCGCTAAGCATTGTGCACTGCTCCCTGCTCTGTGCACATTTAGCTGCAGCACACATCGGGTAATTAACCCGATGTGTGCTGTACTAGGAGAGCAGGGAGCCAGCGCTCAGTGTGCGCTGCTCCCTGCTCTCTGCATGTGTAGCTCCGTGCAGTGGTAACCAAGGTAAATATCGGGTTGGTTACCGATATTTACCTTAGTTACCAAGCGCAGCATCTTCCACGCGGCGCTGGGGGCTGGTCACTGGTTGCTGGTGAGCTCACCAGCAACTTGTGTAGCCACGCTCCAGCGATCCCTGCTAGGTCAGGTTGCTGGTGGGATCGCTGGAGCGTCGCAGTGTGACAGCTCACTAAGGGAAGAGTCAGAAGGCCGTATAACGTAGACGAGGATCGCAATACTCAGATTGGCCGCCAGCTCTCCCAACCTGAGCGTAACAGTATTTCTATACAGCTGTCACGCTCGGGTCATGAGAGCCGACGGCCAGGCCAAAAATTACTTTCTTACTGAATTGTGCAAGCACATTACTGTATTCTATAAACTTTATCAATGTATACTCGTGCATGTGAATTTGGGGCTTTTTTCCAATTACTGGTTTACAAAGGCGCTTTATTTGGATCGACAACTTTATGTGCAATCATGTTCCAGGTGATGCCAATATCATACTATGGTTTACCTCGCTGCCTCCAACAGCTGGTAATTATTTAATATGATTTATTGGTGCATTTATGTGATCATGCAAGCTTAGTCAATTGCATTCTGCCCCTGAGGAAGCAGCACTTGGTGGCCATACGCATGGGTTCTTTATTCTATCTTACCATTATTCAATACACAGGGGCTTTCTAGCATGCCTTTATATCCTTTGTAGCATAGTCCGACTAGCCATTAGGTTGTACTGGAGTGTATTGTACATTATCATTGCTCATATGCACTTATCTAATGTAATGCCAGGTCACTTATTAACATAGTTTAGATGCCTCCACCTTTACTTATGATACATTATTATTAGCCAGTGGGTCTTGCTTTCAGCATACTGTATATAGTGATAATTGCTCACATGCTTTCTTTTTATGATGTTGGATAAATTGTAACCTTATTCTTTGTGTCTTGTACATCTGGGCACATTTCTATGTTTGCTTAGCCTTATGATATAGATTACTCCAGTGAGTGGGATTATTAGATTGTGTGACCACAGCTCTATTATGGACTGGATTCGTTGGCATTTATAAGCTTTTGGGCTATTTTAAATGTTTTTAATTTTTTAGCTTACTTGATTGAATTTTTTTTATTGAATAATATTTATGATGATCCTTTTTGGGCACATTTCTTTTTCTTGTGTTCCAGTCAGAGCATTGTGTTGCGATCCACATCAGAGTGTTACAGTCGTGTGACTCTCCCCTAAGGCCGGTGTCACACTTGCTATTGCCTCGTGTGAGTCTCGCGTAGCATCACCCGGCACGGACTCTCACTCTCCTCGCAGGAGTGGGTCGGTTGCATGCATCTCTATGCAACCGATCCGCTCCTGTGAGGAAAGTGTGAGTCCGTGCCGGGTGATGCTCCGCGAGACTCCCGTAAGGCAATCGCAAGTGTTACACCGGCCTAAAGGTGAGAACAGGAAAGCTGCCGACAGGCAGGGACAACTGTGGTATATTTATTGCTGCTGGAGTGGCGGTAAACGGCCTTGTAGGCAAGTAAAGTGCGGTGTCCCCGATAGCTGCACGCATGGTAACACTTATTGGTCTCTCTCCTCACTGAGCAATGAAATCTCGCAAGTTATCCTAGATCATTGCTTAGTTGGGAGAGAGTATTATCATACATGCGGATCCCAGGAACATTGCTGCACTTGCTTAGAACACCACTCCCTGCTGCTCCACTAGCGATAGTATATTAAAGGGGTATGCCAATCTCCAATATCCTATCCCAATATGTAGTTGGTGTAATAATAATATTATCATCAAATACCTCCAGTATAATTCTCCTGATATAGCCATGTCTCTTACCTCATGTGCAGGGCAGTGCAGCATAGGCATAAATGGTTAAGACCACTCATATAGAGACAGTTAGTTGCTCTTTACTGTAACTATGGATACCTAAGCTGCAATGCCCTGCACATGAGTCAAGAGATATGCCTATATAACCGGTAATAGATGAAAATAAAAAAGGAAGGGGTCATTTTTGGTGATGTGTACTCTTTAAACAACACTCTGGGGAAACGGTATAGTAGCTAAAGCAAGGTCTAAGGGGATTTAACCCCTTAACGACCCATGACGTACTGGGTACGTCATGGATCGTGTGCCGTAAGCCGGCAGGCAGCCGCGATCCGCGCACATATCAGCTGTTATCAACAGCTGACGTGTGCCTGCTAGCCGCGGATGGAATCGCTTCCACCCGCGGCCATCAACCCCTTACATTTCGCTGCCAAAATCTGGCAGCGATATGTATATGGGCGCCGCCATGTCACTTACCCCGCCCCCACTGGAAGTCACGTGACATGATCACGTGACTTTCGGTGGTTGCAATGGTAGCACAAGGTCATGTGATGACGCCTGTAGCTAACATGACTCACTTCCTCTCAATGCCGGAATACAGCCGGCATTGAAAGTAAAGCAGCAAATCTGCAGTTCTCAGCTCTGTAACTGAGATCTGCAGATAGTGCAGAGCGATCGGATTGCTGATCGCTATAGCCCCCTAGGGGGACTAGTAAAATAAAAAAAAAGTTTTAAAAAATTAAAAAAAATAAAAAAACCTAAAAGTTCAAATCACCCCCCTTTCACCCCATTGAAAATTAAAGGGTTAAAAAAAATACAAAAACACACACATATTTGGTATCGCCACGTTCAGAAATGCCTGATCTATCAAAATATAAAATCAATGAATCTGATCAGTAAACGGCGTAGCGGCAAAAAAAGTCCAAACGCCAAAATTACGTTTTTTGGTCGCCGCAAATTTGAGCAAAATCTAATAACAGGCGATCAAAACGTAGATTCTGCGCAAAAATGGTACCGTTAAAAACGTCAGGTCGAGACGCAAAAAATAAGCCATCACTGAGCCTCAGATCCTGAAAAATGAGAACGCTACGGGTTTTGGAAAATGGCGCAAAACGTGCGCCACGTTTTTTGGACAAGCTTGTGAATTTTTTTTAACCCCTTAGATACAAGTAAACCTATACATGTTTGGTGTCTACAAACTCGCACTGACCTGAGGCATCACATAGATATCTCAGTTTTACCATATAGTGAACACAGTGAATAAAATATCCCAAAAACTTTTGTACGATCACACTTTTTTTGCTATTTTTCCAGTACACTATATGGAAAAACTTCTGGTTTCATTTAAAAGTACAACTCGTCCCGCAAAAAACAAGCCCTCATATGGCAAGATTGATGGAAAAATAAAAAAGTTACGCCTCTCGGAAGAAGGGGAGCAAAGAAGGGAATTTTGTTACTTACCGTAAATTCCTTTTCTTCTAGCTCCTATTGGGAGACCCAGACGATTGGGTGTATAGCTACTGCCTCCGGAGGCCACACAAAGCATTACACTAAAAAGTGTAAGGCCCCTCCCCTTCTGGCTATACACCCCCAGTGGGATCACTGGCTCACCAGTTTTAGTGCAAAAGCAAGAAGGAGGAAAGCCAATAACTGGTTTAAACAAATTGACTCCGAAGAAACATCGGAGAACTGAAAACCATTCAACATGAACAATATGTGGACCCGAAAAACCAACCAAAAATCCCGAAGGACAACAGGGCGGGTGCTGGGTCTCCCAATAGGAGCTAGAAGAAAAGGAATTTACGGTAAGTAACAAAATTCCCTTCTTCTTCGGCGCTCCATTGGGAGACCCAGACGATTGGGACGTCCAAAAGCTGTCCCTGGGTGGGTAAAGAAATACCTCATGTTAGAGCTGCAAAGACAGCCCTCCCCTACGGGGAGGCAACTGCCGCCTGCAGGACTCTTCTACCTAGGCTGGCATCCGCCGAAGCATAGGTATGCACCTGATAATGTTTGGTGAAAGTGTGCAGACTCGACCAGGTAGCTGCCTGGCACACCTGTTGAGCCGTAGCCTGGTGTCGTAATGCCCAGGACGCACCCACGGCTCTGGTAGAATGGGCCTTCAGCCCTGATGGAACCGGAAGCCCAGCAGAACGGTAGGCTTCAAGAATTGGTTCCTTGATCCATCGAGCCAGGGTGGCTTTGGAAGCCTGCGACCCTTTGCGCTGACCAGCGACAAGTATAAAGAGTGCATCCGAGCGGCGCAGGGGCGCCGTGCGGGAAAAGTAGATTCTGAGCGCTCTCATCAGATCCAACAAATGCAAATCCAATTCATATCGATGAACTGGATGAGGACAAAAAGAAGGTAAGGAGATATCCTGACTGAGAGGAAAGGGGGATACCACCTTAGGGAGAAACCCCGGAATCAGGCGCAGCACTACCTTGTCTTGGTGAAACACCAGGACAGGAGTTTTGTATGACCGCGCTGCTAGCTCGGACACTCTGAAGAGACGTGACCGTTACCAAAAAGGCCACTTTCTGTGACAGTCGAGAAAGTGAAAACAACATCCCTCAGAGGCCCCAAGGACGGCTCCTGGAGAGCAATTAGTACCCTGTGCAGATCCCATGGGTCTAACGGCCTCTTGTACGGAGGGACAATGTGACCAACCCCCTGCAGGAACGTGCGTACCTGAGGAAGTCGTACTATGCGATTCTGAAAGAATACAGCCAGCGCTGGGACTCGTCCGTTAAGGGAGCCGAGCGACAAACCTTTTCCCAAACCAGATTGCAGGAAGGAAGGAAAAGTAGGCAATGCAAATGTCCAGGGAGACACTCCCTGAGCAGAGCGCTAAGAGAAGAATATCTTCCACGTCTTGTGGTAGATCTTGGCAGACGTCAGCTTCCTAGCCCGTCCCATGGTGGCAATGACGACTTGAGATAATCCTGAATACGCTAGGATCTCGGACTCGATGGCCACACAGTCAGGATCAGGGCCGTAGAATTCAGTGGAAAAAACGGCCCTTGGTACAGTAAGTCTGGCCGGTCTGAGGGTGCCCACGGTTGGCCGACCGTGAGACGCCACAGATCCGGGAACCACGACCTCCTCGGTCAGTCTGGGACGACGAGGATGGCGCGGCGGCAAGCGGAGCTAAGCTTGCGTAGCACTCTGGGCAACAGTGCCAGAGGTAGAACACATAGGGTAGCTGGAACTGCGACCAATCCTGAACTAGGGCGCCTGCCGCCAGAGCACTTTGCTCGTGAGACCGCGCCATGAAAATCGGGACCTTGTTGTTGTGCCGAGACGCCATTAGGTCGACGTCCGGCATCCCCCAGCGGCTACAGATTTCCTGACACCATTCTGGGTGCAGAGGCCATTCCCCTGCGTCCAAACCCAGGCGACTGAGGAAGTCTGCTTCCCAATTTCCTACGCCCGGGATGTGAACTGCGGATATGGTGGAGCTCTGTCCCCCACCCACATCAGAATCCGCCGGATTGCCTGGTAGGCTTGGCGATGCGTGTTCCGCCTTGGTGGGCGATGTCTGCCACCGCTGTGGAATTGTCCGACTGAATTCGGATCTGTTTTCCTTCCAGCCACTGCTGGAAGGCTTGCAGGGCAAGATACACTGCCCAGATTTCCAGAACATTGATCTGAAGGATGGACTCCTTGACCGTCTGAGAAGGGAAACGTTCCTGTCTAGGGACGTCGACTCCCCAACCCATTGGCAAAGCATGTCCCATTGAAGTGGACGCAGATGAAACTGCGCGAAAGTGACTGCCTCTGCATGAGGCGTCTTAAGGGGTGTGACTGGCCTTGAAGGAGAGACTGCACCCCCGTCTGTAGTGAACGCTGCTTGTCCAGCGGAAGCTTCACTATCGCTGAGGGAGTGTGAAACTCCATGCCCAGATATGTCGGCGATTGGGTCGGTGCCCGATGTAACCTTGAAAAGTTGATGATCCACCCGAAACTCTGGAGAGTCTCTAGCGCCACGTTCAGGCTGTGTTGGCATGCCTCTTGAGAGGGTGCCTTGACAAGTGGATCGTCCCAGTAAGGATCACAGAGTGACCCTGAGAGTGCAGGACTGCACCCACTGCTGCCCTGAACTTGGTGAAAACCCGTAGGGCTGTCGCCAGACCGAAGGGCAGGGCTACGTACTGAAGATGCTCGTCTTCAATAACGAAAAACGTAGCAAACGCTGGTGCTCTGGAGCAATCGGCACGTGGAGATAAGCATCGTGATGTCTATTGATGCTAGGAAATCTCCTTGCGACATTGAGGCAATGACGGAGCGGAGGGTTACATCCGGAACCGCCTGGCCTTCACGTGCTTGTGAGCAGTGTTAGGTCCAGAACGGAACGGAAAGAGCCACCCCTTTTTTGGCACCCCAATAAGATTGGAGGAAAAAACCGTGTCTTGTTCCTGAAGAGGAACAGGGATTACCACTTCTTCTGCCTGCAGAAGAGCATCGGCTCGGTGGGGGGAGGGGGGGGGAAGTGCTGAAGAATCGAGTCGGAGGACGAGAACAGAGCTCTATCCTGTACACGTGAGACAAAATGTCTCTCACCCACCGGTCTGTGACCTGTGGCAGCTAAATGTCCCCAAGCGGGAGATTCTGCCACCAACCGCGGATGCGGAGAGAGAGAGCTGACAGTCATGAGGAGACCGCCTTGGTAGCGGTTCCTCCTGCTGCCTTCCTTGGGCGTGATTGAGCCCCGCCGGAATCTGAGCCCCTCTGAGCCTTTTGAGCCCTTTTGGACGAGGACAATTGGGACCTGCCCGAGCCTGGGAAGGACCAACCTCGACTGTCCCTCCAGGACAGCATTACTAGGGTAAGTCGCAATGCAGACATTGCGAGGTTAAGGACACCACCTGCGGCACAGATGTACATGTGCTCAAGACCAGCTGCGCAAGCCCAGCTGAAATAGGTTAGAGTGCCCATACGGCTGCGAATGCCGGAGCAACCGACACGCTGATAGCTTCACAGACAGATTTCAACCAGAGGTCCATCTGTCTGTCAATGGCATCTTTAAGTGAAGTCCCATCTCCACTGCAACTATGGATCTAGCCGCAAGCCTGGAGATTGGGGGATCCACCTTTGGACCCTGGGTCCAGCGCTTTACCACGTCAGGGGAAAGGGATAACGTGTATCCTTAAAACGTTTGGAGAAAACGCTTATCTGGTAAGCGTGGTGTTTCTGAACTGCTTCTCTGAAGGCAGCGCCAGAAAAATACGCAATATACGCATGAGTACTGAAAAAGGATTTCTCCTGCTGTGAAGCTGACTCCTCCAATGGGGGAGCTGAGGGAGAAATATCCAACATTCCATTGATGGACGCTATAAGATCATTCACTATGGCGTCACCATCCGGTGTATCCGGATTGAGAGCGGTGTCAGGACCAAAGCCCTGATCAGCTACGTCTGTCTCATCATACAGAGAGTCCTCCTGCTAGGACCTTGACCAGTGATGAAGCCGAGCGCCGCACCCAGCGAGCTAGTTTAGGCTGTCTGGGACTGCCGTCCGTGTCAGAGCCTTCACCCTGGAATGCCTGGGACCCCCCCGGAGCACTGATTACGTTCCAAATGAGGGTGGCCAGGGAGCATTAATCAAGATTGCCCATGGCCTGTCTGGACTGCAAAGTCTCTATCCTATGACAATCCATCAGCCGAAACTGCAACTCCGTCCCTGTCCCTGGACAGGGTTCACGGATGGTTCCTTTGGCCACCTCTAGTAGAGACCCCGGCTGACCAAGTGCTACAGGGGAGCTTGCACACAATGGGGGTCAGTGGAACCTGCCGGTGGAACAGTATCGCATGCAGGAAAAACAGCATAGGAAGCCTTGTTGCTTTTTTGCTGCTGTATTCAAACCATCTATGCAATGTATAGCATACAAGCATAAACACTTCAGCACATGCAATACAAGCAGCATAGAAAGCCTGTGCCTTGGCACTCTTGCTTTTTTGCTGCTGTTGTCCAGCCATCTAGGAGAATATAGCCCAGAGTAGTGACCGTACAGTGCAATGTATAGCATACAAGCATAAGTACAAATGAACACTTCAGCACCTGCAATACAAGCAGCCTATAAAGCCTGTGCCTTGGCACCCATGCTTTTTTGCTGCTGCTGTCCAGCCCTCTAGGAGAATATAGCCAAGAGTAGCGACCGTACAGTGCAATGTATAACATACAAGCATAAGTACAAATGAACACTTCAGCACATGCAATACCAGCAGCCTAGAAAACCTGTGCCTTAGCACCCTTGCTTTTTTGCTGCTGTTATCTCGCCATCTAGGAGGGCATATAGCCAAAGATAGCGACCTACAGTGCAGTGTATAGCATACAAGCATAAAATACAAATGGACACTTCGGTATTTAGTGGGGTCAGCACTTCAGGTGCTGCTTACCGCCCGCCTATAACGCGGGTGTGTGGTCGCCATAGCCCTGTGTTGGTTGCCCAGAGCATGTCTCCGTTCCCCAGCTCGGACTGCGTGCAGGAATGGCTGCCGGCGTCCTTCTCCAGCTCGTGTGACGAGGGGCGGGCCGTGGGCGTGCCCCAGACAAGAGCGGGAAACTGGCTTCCCACTGTGTCCAGTGAAGGGGGCTGGAGAATGCAAAGCAGACTCCAGCCCTCGGCGCTGACTGTCTGTACAGCGTCCCGCCTCTCCCCTGACTGGCAGGGCTGGAGGCGGGAACGAAACGAAAACTAGGCCGCAAAGCCGGGGACTCGAGTAATAAGCGCGGCCGTCCATGTGCACGGCCAGCGCGGAAGTCCCCGGCGCACCACAAGTCCCAGCCGCGCCACAATGTAAAAAACACCCAGCAGCGGCCGGCGCGGCAGTTCCCAATACATAAATTCACTCAGCTAAGCTGCAGTGAATAATAGCACGAGCGCACCGCGCTGTTACCCCCGGCGCACTAACACTCCCAGCAATGCTGGTGTGTGTGTGCGCGCTTGCCCGGGGACACAGAGTACCTTAATGTAGCAGGGCCTGTCCCTGACGATACTCAGCTCCATATCCAGCAGGTTCTCTGGGTCTGTGGATGGAGCCCGGTCTCAGTGCCTGGAGACCTGTAAGATCCCACTTCGCCCAGAGCCCTGAGGGGGGATGGGGAAGGAAAACAGCATGTGGGCTCCAGCCTCCGTACCCGCAATGGGTACCTCAACCTTAACAAACACCCGACAAAAGTGGGGTGAGAAGGGAGCATGCTGGGGGCCCCATATGGGCCCACTTTTCTTCCATCCGACATAGTCAGCAGCTGCTGCTGACTAAAAACAGTGGAGCTATGCGTGGATGTCTGACCTCCTTCGCACAAAGCAGAAAACTGGTGAGCCAGTGATCCCACTGGGGGTGTATAGCCAGAAGGGGAGGGGCCTTACACTTTTTAGTGTAATGCTTTGTGTGGCCTCCGGAGGCAGTAGCTATACACCCAATCGTCTGGGTCTCCCAATGGAGCGCCGAAGAAAAACAAAAACGCAAAAACGGAAAGCACCCGGGGGCTGAAGGGGTTAAAGAACCCCAGAAAATGTCAGCGCTGAAGACCTCCTGCACTTTACCTGTAGCAGATTTTAATGCTTGGAATATAATATTCAAATTGTCTCTCCAGTAAAGGAGACAAACTCTAGCACAGCGCCACCTATTGGAAGTAGCGATCCTAAAAGTCACAAGTGGATTTTCGACAATCCTTTGCAATATGACTCAGGATATATAAGCCAGATCAGAATCCCAATTTGCAGACACGGTGTTTCGGGGTGCTTGCCCCTCGTCAGTGCAAAGTATGGGGGTGTCTGATCTGGCTCATGAGAAAGCTATGTGGGGACCACGGGGGAACACTATTCTCCTTAAGGAGACTTTGCAAGCCAGTCTGGCTGCCAGGTAAGGGGACTTATAGCTGCAATGCCCCTAAAATTCCACGGGGGAACACTATTCTCCTTAAGGAGACTTTGCAAGCCAGTCTGGCTGCCAGGTAAGGGGACTTATAGCTGCAATGCCCCTCTGGGAAATATTCAAATTGTCTCTCCAGTAAAGGAGACAAACTCTAGCACAGCGCCACCTATTGGAAGTAGCGATCCTAAAAGTCACAAGTGGATTTTCGACAATCCTTTGCAATATGACTCAGGATATATAAGCCAGATCAGAATCCCAATTTGCAGACACGGTGTTTCGGGGTGCTTGCCCCTCGTCAGTGCAAAGTATGGGGGTGTCTGATCTGGCTCATGAGAAAGCTATGTGGGGACCACGGGGGAACACTATTCTCCTTAAGGAGACTTTGCAAGCCAGTCTGGCTGCCAGGTAAGGGGACTTATAGCTGCAATGCCCCTAAAATTCCACGGGGGAACACTATTCTCCTTAAGGAGACTTTGCAAGCCAGTCTGGCTGCCAGGTAAGGGGACTTATAGCTGCAATGCCCCTCTGGGAAATATTCAAATTGTCTCTCCAGTAAAGGAGACAAACTCTAGCACAGCGCCACCTATTGGAAGTAGCGATCCTAAAAGTCACAAGTGGATTTTCGACAATCCTTTGCAATATGACTCAGGATATATAAGCCAGATCAGAATCCCAATTTGCAGACACGGTGTTTCGGGGTGCTTGCCCCTCGTCAGTGCAAAGTATGGGGGTGTCTGATCTGGCTCATGAGAAAGCTATGTGGGGACCACGGGGGAACACTATTCTCCTTAAGGAGACTTTGCAAGCCAGTCTGGCTGCCAGGTAAGGGGACTTATAGCTGCAATGCCCCTAAAATTCCACGGGGGAACACTATTCTCCTTAAGGAGACTTTGCAAGCCAGTCTGGCTGCCAGGTAAGGGGACTTATAGCTGCAATGCCCCTCTGGGAAATATTCAAATTGTCTCTCCAGTAAAGGAGACAAACTCTAGCACAGCGCCACCTATTGGAAGTAGCGATCCTAAAAGTCACAAGTGGATTTTCGACAATCCTTTGCAATATGACTCAGGATATATAAGCCAGATCAGAATCCCAATTTGCAGACACGGTGTTTCGGGGTGCTTGCCCCTCGTCAGTGCAAAGTATGGGGGTGTCTGATCTGGCTCATGAGAAAGCTATGTGGGGACCACGGGGGAACACTATTCTCCTTAAGGAGACTTTGCAAGCCAGTCTGGCTGCCAGGTAAGGGGACTTATAGCTGCAATGCCCCTAAAATTCCACGGGGGAACACTATTCTCCTTAAGGAGACTTTGCAAGCCAGTCTGGCTGCCAGGTAAGGGGACTTATAGCTGCAATGCCCCTCTGGGAAATATTCAAATTGTCTCTCCAGTAAAGGAGACAAACTCTAGCACAGCGCCACCTATTGGAAGTAGCGATCCTAAAAGTCACAAGTGGATTTTCGACAATCCTTTGCAATATGACTCAGGATATATAAGCCAGATCAGAATCCCAATTTGCAGACACGGTGTTTCGGGGTGCTTGCCCCTCGTCAGTGCAAAGTATGGGGGTGTCTGATCTGGCTCATGAGAAAGCTATGTGGGGACCACGGGGGAACACTATTCTCCTTAAGGAGACTTTGCAAGCCAGTCTGGCTGCCAGGTAAGGGGACTTATAGCTGCAATGCCCCTAAAATTCCACGGGGGAACACTATTCTCCTTAAGGAGACTTTGCAAGCCAGTCTGGCTGCCAGGTAAGGGGACTTATAGCTGCAATGCCCCTCTGGGAAATATTCAAATTGTCTCTCCAGTAAAGGAGACAAACTCTAGCACAGCGCCACCTATTGGAAGTAGCGATCCTAAAAGTCACAAGTGGATTTTCGACAATCCTTTGCAATATGACTCAGGATATATAAGCCAGATCAGAATCCCAATTTGCAGACACGGTGTTTCGGGGTGCTTGCCCCTCGTCAGTGCAAAGTATGGGGGTGTCTGATCTGGCTCATGAGAAAGCTATGTGGGGACCACGGGGGAACACTATTCTCCTTAAGGAGACTTTGCAAGCCAGTCTGGCTGCCAGGTAAGGGGACTTATAGCTGCAATGCCCCTAAAATTCCACGGGGGAACACTATTCTCCTTAAGGAGACTTTGCAAGCCAGTCTGGCTGCCAGGTAAGGGGACTTATAGCTGCAATGCCCCTCTGGGAAATATTCAAATTGTCTCTCCAGTAAAGGAGACAAACTCTAGCACAGCGCCACCTATTGGAAGTAGCGATCCTAAAAGTCACAAGTGGATTTTCGACAATCCTTTGCAATATGACTCAGGATATATAAGCCAGATCAGAATCCCAATTTGCAGACACGGTGTTTCGGGGTGCTTGCCCCTCGTCAGTGCAAAGTATGGGGGTGTCTGATCTGGCTCATGAGAAAGCTATGTGGGGACCACGGGGGAACACTATTCTCCTTAAGGAGACTTTGCAAGCCAGTCTGGCTGCCAGGTAAGGGGACTTATAGCTGCAATGCCCCTAAAATTCCACGGGGGAACACTATTCTCCTTAAGGAGACTTTGCAAGCCAGTCTGGCTGCCAGGTAAGGGGACTTATAGCTGCAATGCCCCTCTGGGAAATATTCAAATTGTCTCTCCAGTAAAGGAGACAAACTCTAGCACAGCGCCACCTATTGGAAGTAGCGATCCTAAAAGTCACAAGTGGATTTTCGACAATCCTTTGCAATATGACTCAGGATATATAAGCCAGATCAGAATCCCAATTTGCAGACACGGTGTTTCGGGGTGCTTGCCCCTCGTCAGTGCAAAGTATGGGGGTGTCTGATCTGGCTCATGAGAAAGCTATGTGGGGACCACGGGGGAACACTATTCTCCTTAAGGAGACTTTGCAAGCCAGTCTGGCTGCCAGGTAAGGGGACTTATAGCTGCAATGCCCCTAAAATTCCACGGGGGAACACTATTCTCCTTAAGGAGACTTTGCAAGCCAGTCTGGCTGCCAGGTAAGGGGACTTATAGCTGCAATGCCCCTCTGGGAAATATTCAAATTGTCTCTCCAGTAAAGGAGACAAACTCTAGCACAGCGCCACCTATTGGAAGTAGCGATCCTAAAAGTCACAAGTGGATTTTCGACAATCCTTTGCAATATGACTCAGGATATATAAGCCAGATCAGAATCCCAATTTGCAGACACGGTGTTTCGGGGTGCTTGCCCCTCGTCAGTGCAAAGTATGGGGGTGTCTGATCTGGCTCATGAGAAAGCTATGTGGGGACCACGGAGGGAACACTATTCTCCTTAGGGAGACTTTGCAAGCCAGTCTGGCTGCCAGGTAAGGGGGACTTATAGCTGCAATGCCCCTAAAATTCCACGGGGAACACTATTCTCCTTAAGGAGACTTTGCAAGCCAGTCTGGCTGCCAGGTAAGGGGACTTATAGCTGCAATGCCCCTCTGGGAAATATTCAAATTGTCTCTCCAGTAAAGGAGACAAACTCTAGCACAGCGCCACCTATTGGAAGTAGCGATCCTAAAAGTCACAAGTGGATTTTCGACAATCCTTTGCAATATGACTCAGGATATATAAGCCAGATCAGAATCCCAATTTGCAGACACGGTGTTTCGGGGTGCTTGCCCCTCGTCAGTGCAAAGTATGGGGGTGTCTGATCTGGCTCATGAGAAAGCTATGTGGGGACCACGGGGGAACACTATTCTCCTTAAGGAGACTTTGCAAGCCAGTCTGGCTGCCAGGTAAGGGGACTTATAGCTGCAATGCCCCTAAAATTCCACGGGGGAACACTATTCTCCTTAAGGAGACTTTGCAAGCCAGTCTGGCTGCCAGGTAAGGGGGACTTATAGCTGCAATGCCCCTCTGGGAAATATTCAAATTGTCTCTCCAGTAAAGGAGACAAACTCTAGCACAGCGCCACCTATTGGAAGTAGCGATCCTAAAAGTCACAAGGTGGATTTTCGACAATCCTTTGCAATATGACTCAGGATATATAAGCCAGATCAGAATCCCAATTTGCAGACACGGTGTTTCGGGGTGCTTGCCCCTCGTCAGTGCAAAGTATGGGGGTGTCTGATCTGGCTCATGAGAAAGCTATGTGGGGACCACGGGGGAACACTATTCTCCTTAAGGAGACTTTGCAAGCCAGTCTGGCTGCCAGGTAAGGGGACTTATAGCTGCAATGCCCCTAAAATTCCACGGGGGAACACTATTCTCCTTAAGGAGACTTTGCAAGCCAGTCTGGCTGCCAGGTAAGGGGACTTATAGCTGCAATGCCCCTCTGGGAAATATTCAAATTGTCTCTCCAGTAAAGGAGACAAACTCTAGCACAGCGCCACCTATTGGAAGTAGCGATCCTAAAAGTCACAAGTGGATTTTCGACAATCCTTTGCAATATGACTCAGGATATATAAGCCAGATCAGAATCCCAATTTGCAGACACGGTGTTTCGGGGTGCTTGCCCCTCGTCAGTGCAAAGTATGGGGGTGTCTGATCTGGCTCATGAGAAAGCTATGTGGGGACCACGGGGGAACACTATTCTCCTTAAGGAGACTTTGCAAGCCAGTCTGGCTGCCAGGTAAGGGGACTTATAGCTGCAATGCCCCTAAAATTCCACGGGGGAACACTATTCTCCTTAAGGAGACTTTGCAAGCCAGTCTGGCTGCCAGGTAAGGGGACTTATAGCTGCAATGCCCCTCTGGGAAATATTCAAATTGTCTCTCCAGTAAAGGAGACAAACTCTAGCACAGCGCCACCTATTGGAAGTAGCGATCCTAAAAGTCACAAGTGGATTTTCGACAATCCTTTGCAATATGACTCAGGATATATAAGCCAGATCAGAATCCCAATTTGCAGACACGGTGTTTCGGGGTGCTTGCCCCTCGTCAGTGCAAAGTATGGGGGTGTCTGATCTGGCTCATGAGAAAGCTATGTGGGGACCACGGGGGAACACTATTCTCCTTAAGGAGACTTTGCAAGCCAGTCTGGCTGCCAGGTAAGGGGACTTATAGCTGCAATGCCCCTAAAATTCCACGGGGGAACACTATTCTCCTTAAGGAGACTTTGCAAGCCAGTCTGGCTGCCAGGTAAGGGGACTTATAGCTGCAATGCCCCTCTGGGAAATATTCAAATTGTCTCTCCAGTAAAGGAGACAAACTCTAGCACAGCGCCACCTATTGGAAGTAGCGATCCTAAAAGTCACAAGTGGATTTTCGACAATCCTTTGCAATATGACTCAGGATATATAAGCCAGATCAGAATCCCAATTTGCAGACACGGTGTTTCGGGGTGCTTGCCCCTCGTCAGTGCAAAGTATGGGGGTGTCTGATCTGGCTCATGAGAAAGCTATGTGGGGACCACGGGGGAACACTATTCTCCTTAAGGAGACTTTGCAAGCCAGTCTGGCTGCCAGGTAAGGGGACTTATAGCTGCAATGCCCCTAAAATTCCACGGGGGAACACTATTCTCCTTAAGGAGACTTTGCAAGCCAGTCTGGCTGCCAGGTAAGGGGACTTATAGCTGCAATGCCCCTCTGGGAAATATTCAAATTGTCTCTCCAGTAAAGGAGACAAACTCTAGCACAGCGCCACCTATTGGAAGTAGCGATCCTAAAAGTCACAAGTGGATTTTCGACAATCCTTTGCAATATGACTCAGGATATATAAGCCAGATCAGAATCCCAATTTGCAGACACGGTGTTTCGGGGTGCTTGCCCCTCGTCAGTGCAAAGTATGGGGGTGTCTGATCTGGCTCATGAGAAAGCTATGTGGGGACCACGGGGGAACACTATTCTCCTTAAGGAGACTTTGCAAGCCAGTCTGGCTGCCAGGTAAGGGGACTTATAGCTGCAATGCCCCTAAAATTCCACGGGGGAACACTATTCTCCTTAAGGAGACTTTGCAAGCCAGTCTGGCTGCCAGGTAAGGGGACTTATAGCTGCAATGCCCCTCTGGGAAATATTCAAATTGTCTCTCCAGTAAAGGAGACAAACTCTAGCACAGCGCCACCTATTGGAAGTAGCGATCCTAAAAGTCACAAGTGGATTTTCGACAATCCTTTGCAATATGACTCAGGATATATAAGCCAGATCAGAATCCCAATTTGCAGACACGGTGTTTCGGGGTGCTTGCCCCTCGTCAGTGCAAAGTATGGGGGTGTCTGATCTGGCTCATGAGAAAGCTATGTGGGGACCACGGGGGAACACTATTCTCCTTAAGGAGACTTTGCAAGCCAGTCTGGCTGCCAGGTAAGGGGACTTATAGCTGCAATGCCCCTAAAATTCCACGGGGGAACACTATTCTCCTTAAGGAGACTTTGCAAGCCAGTCTGGCTGCCAGGTAAGGGGACTTATAGCTGCAATGCCCCTCTGGGAAATATTCAAATTGTCTCTCCAGTAAAGGAGACAAACTCTAGCACAGCGCCACCTATTGGAAGTAGCGATCCTAAAAGTCACAAGTGGATTTTCGACAATCCTTTGCAATATGACTCAGGATATATAAGCCAGATCAGAATCCCAATTTGCAGACACGGTGTTTCGGGGTGCTTGCCCCTCGTCAGTGCAAAGTATGGGGGTGTCTGATCTGGCTCATGAGAAAGCTATGTGGGGACCACGGGGGAACACTATTCTCCTTAAGGAGACTTTGCAAGCCAGTCTGGCTGCCAGGTAAGGGGACTTATAGCTGCAATGCCCCTAAAATTCCACGGGGGAACACTATTCTCCTTAAGGAGACTTTGCAAGCCAGTCTGGCTGCCAGGTAAGGGGACTTATAGCTGCAATGCCCCTCTGGGAAATATTCAAATTGTCTCTCCAGTAAAGGAGACAAACTCTAGCACAGCGCCACCTATTGGAAGTAGCGATCCTAAAAGTCACAAGTGGATTTTCGACAATCCTTTGCAATATGACTCAGGATATATAAGCCAGATCAGAATCCCAATTTGCAGACACGGTGTTTCGGGGTGCTTGCCCCTCGTCAGTGCAAAGTATGGGGGTGTCTGATCTGGCTCATGAGAAAGCTATGTGGGGACCACGGGGGAACACTATTCTCCTTAAGGAGACTTTGCAAGCCAGTCTGGCTGCCAGGTAAGGGGACTTATAGCTGCAATGCCCCTAAAATTCCACGGGGGAACACTATTCTCCTTAAGGAGACTTTGCAAGCCAGTCTGGCTGCCAGGTAAGGGGACTTATAGCTGCAATGCCCCTCTGGGAAATATTCAAATTGTCTCTCCAGTAAAGGAGACAAACTCTAGCACAGCGCCACCTATTGGAAGTAGCGATCCTAAAAGTCACAAGTGGATTTTCGACAATCCTTTGCAATATGACTCAGGATATATAAGCCAGATCAGAATCCCAATTTGCAGACACGGTGTTTCGGGGTGCTTGCCCCTCGTCAGTGCAAAGTATGGGGGTGTCTGATCTGGCTCATGAGAAAGCTATGTGGGGACCACGGGGGAACACTATTCTCCTTAAGGAGACTTTGCAAGCCAGTCTGGCTGCCAGGTAAGGGGACTTATAGCTGCAATGCCCCTAAAATTCCACGGGGGAACACTATTCTCCTTAAGGAGACTTTGCAAGCCAGTCTGGCTGCCAGGTAAGGGGACTTATAGCTGCAATGCCCCTCTGGGAAATATTCAAATTGTCTCTCCAGTAAAGGAGACAAACTCTAGCACAGCGCCACCTATTGGAAGTAGCGATCCTAAAAGTCACAAGTGGATTTTCGACAATCCTTTGCAATATGACTCAGGATATATAAGCCAGATCAGAATCCCAATTTGCAGACACGGTGTTTCGGGGTGCTTGCCCCTCGTCAGTGCAAAGTATGGGGGTGTCTGATCTGGCTCATGAGAAAGCTATGTGGGGACCACGGGGGAACACTATTCTCCTTAAGGAGACTTTGCAAGCCAGTCTGGCTGCCAGGTAAGGGGACTTATAGCTGCAATGCCCCTAAAATTCCACGGGGGAACACTATTCTCCTTAAGGAGACTTTGCAAGCCAGTCTGGCTGCCAGGTAAGGGGACTTATAGCTGCAATGCCCCTCTGGGAAATATTCAAATTGTCTCTCCAGTAAAGGAGACAAACTCTAGCACAGCGCCACCTATTGGAAGTAGCGATCCTAAAAGTCACAAGTGGATTTTCGACAATCCTTTGCAATATGACTCAGGATATATAAGCCAGATCAGAATCCCAATTTGCAGACACGGTGTTTCGGGGTGCTTGCCCCTCGTCAGTGCAAAGTATGGGGGTGTCTGAAAATCCACTTGTGACTTTTAGGATCGCTACTTCCAATAGGTGGCGCTGTGCTAGAGTTTGTCTCCTTTACTGGAGAGACAATTTGAATATTTCCCAGAGGGGCATTGCAGCTATAAGTCCCCTTACCTGGCAGCCAGACTGGCTTGCAAAGTCTCCTTAAGGAGAATAGTGTTCCCCCGTGGAATTTTAGGGGCATTGCAGCTATAAGTCCCCTTACCTGGCAGCCAGACTGGCTTGCAAAGTCTCCTTAAGGAGAATAGTGTTCCCCCGTGGTCCCCACATAGCTTTCTCATGAGCCAGATCAGACACCCCCATACTTTGCACTGACGAGGGGCAAGCACCCCGAAACACCGTGTCTGCAAATTGGGATTCTGATCTGGCTTATATATCCTGAGTCATATTGCAAAGGATTGTCGAAAATCCACTTGTGACTTTTAGGATCGCTACTTCCAATAGGTGGCGCTGTGCTAGAGTTTGTCTCCTTTACTGGAGAGACAATTTGAATATTTCCCAGAGGGGCATTGCAGCTATAAGTCCCCTTACCTGGCAGCCAGACTGGCTTGCAAAGTCTCCTTAAGGAGAATAGTGTTCCCCCGTGGAATTTTAGGGGCATTGCAGCTATAAGTCCCCTTACCTGGCAGCCAGACTGGCTTGCAAAGTCTCCTTAAGGAGAATAGTGTTCCCCCGTGGTCCCCACATAGCTTTCTCATGAGCCAGATCAGACACCCCCATACTTTGCACTGACGAGGGGCAAGCACCCCGAAACACCGTGTCTGCAAATTGGGATTCTGATCTGGCTTATATATCCTGAGTCATATTGCAAAGGATTGTCGAAAATCCACTTGTGACTTTTAGGATCGCTACTTCCAATAGGTGGCGCTGTGCTAGAGTTTGTCTCCTTTACTGGAGAGACAATTTGAATATTTCCCAGAGGGGCATTGCAGCTATAAGTCCCCTTACCTGGCAGCCAGACTGGCTTGCAAAGTCTCCTTAAGGAGAATAGTGTTCCCCCGTGGAATTTTAGGGGCATTGCAGCTATAAGTCCCCTTACCTGGCAGCCAGACTGGCTTGCAAAGTCTCCTTAAGGAGAATAGTGTTCCCCCGTGGTCCCCACATAGCTTTCTCATGAGCCAGATCAGACACCCCCATACTTTGCACTGACGAGGGGCAAGCACCCCGAAACACCGTGTCTGCAAATTGGGATTCTGATCTGGCTTATATATCCTGAGTCATATTGCAAAGGATTGTCGAAAATCCACTTGTGACTTTTAGGATCGCTACTTCCAATAGGTGGCGCTGTGCTAGAGTTTGTCTCCTTTACTGGAGAGACAATTTGAATATTTCCCAGAGGGGCATTGCAGCTATAAGTCCCCTTACCTGGCAGCCAGACTGGCTTGCAAAGTCTCCTTAAGGAGAATAGTGTTCCCCCGTGGAATTTTAGGGGCATTGCAGCTATAAGTCCCCTTACCTGGCAGCCAGACTGGCTTGCAAAGTCTCCTTAAGGAGAATAGTGTTCCCCCGTGGTCCCCACATAGCTTTCTCATGAGCCAGATCAGACACCCCCATACTTTGCACTGACGAGGGGCAAGCACCCCGAAACACCGTGTCTGCAAATTGGGATTCTGATCTGGCTTATATATCCTGAGTCATATTGCAAAGGATTGTCGAAAATCCACTTGTGACTTTTAGGATCGCTACTTCCAATAGGTGGCGCTGTGCTAGAGTTTGTCTCCTTTACTGGAGAGACAATTTGAATATTTCCCAGAGGGGCATTGCAGCTATAAGTCCCCTTACCTGGCAGCCAGACTGGCTTGCAAAGTCTCCTTAAGGAGAATAGTGTTCCCCCGTGGAATTTTAGGGGCATTGCAGCTATAAGTCCCCTTACCTGGCAGCCAGACTGGCTTGCAAAGTCTCCTTAAGGAGAATAGTGTTCCCCCGTGGTCCCCACATAGCTTTCTCATGAGCCAGATCAGACACCCCCATACTTTGCACTGACGAGGGGCAAGCACCCCGAAACACCGTGTCTGCAAATTGGGATTCTGATCTGGCTTATATATCCTGAGTCATATTGCAAAGGATTGTCGAAAATCCACTTGTGACTTTTAGGATCGCTACTTCCAATAGGTGGCGCTGTGCTAGAGTTTGTCTCCTTTACTGGAGAGACAATTTGAATATTTCCCAGAGGGGCATTGCAGCTATAAGTCCCCTTACCTGGCAGCCAGACTGGCTTGCAAAGTCTCCTTAAGGAGAATAGTGTTCCCCCGTGGAATTTTAGGGGCATTGCAGCTATAAGTCCCCTTACCTGGCAGCCAGACTGGCTTGCAAAGTCTCCTTAAGGAGAATAGTGTTCCCCCGTGGTCCCCACATAGCTTTCTCATGAGCCAGATCAGACACCCCCATACTTTGCACTGACGAGGGGCAAGCACCCCGAAACACCGTGTCTGCAAATTGGGATTCTGATCTGGCTTATATATCCTGAGTCATATTGCAAAGGATTGTCGAAAATCCACTTGTGACTTTTAGGATCGCTACTTCCAATAGGTGGCGCTGTGCTAGAGTTTGTCTCCTTTACTGGAGAGACAATTTGAATATTTCCCAGAGGGGCATTGCAGCTATAAGTCCCCTTACCTGGCAGCCAGACTGGCTTGCAAAGTCTCCTTAAGGAGAATAGTGTTCCCCCGTGGAATTTTAGGGGCATTGCAGCTATAAGTCCCCTTACCTGGCAGCCAGACTGGCTTGCAAAGTCTCCTTAAGGAGAATAGTGTTCCCCCGTGGTCCCCACATAGCTTTCTCATGAGCCAGATCAGACACCCCCATACTTTGCACTGACGAGGGGCAAGCACCCCGAAACACCGTGTCTGCAAATTGGGATTCTGATCTGGCTTATATATCCTGAGTCATATTGCAAAGGATTGTCGAAAATCCACTTGTGACTTTTAGGATCGCTACTTCCAATAGGTGGCGCTGTGCTAGAGTTTGTCTCCTTTACTGGAGAGACAATTTGAATATTTCCCAGAGGGGCATTGCAGCTATAAGTCCCCTTACCTGGCAGCCAGACTGGCTTGCAAAGTCTCCTTAAGGAGAATAGTGTTCCCCCGTGGAATTTTAGGGGCATTGCAGCTATAAGTCCCCTTACCTGGCAGCCAGACTGGCTTGCAAAGTCTCCTTAAGGAGAATAGTGTTCCCCCGTGGTCCCCACATAGCTTTCTCATGAGCCAGATCAGACACCCCCATACTTTGCACTGACGAGGGGCAAGCACCCCGAAACACCGTGTCTGCAAATTGGGATTCTGATCTGGCTTATATATCCTGAGTCATATTGCAAAGGATTGTCGAAAATCCACTTGTGACTTTTAGGATCGCTACTTCCAATAGGTGGCGCTGTGCTAGAGTTTGTCTCCTTTACTGGAGAGACAATTTGAATATTTCCCAGAGGGGCATTGCAGCTATAAGTCCCCTTACCTGGCAGCCAGACTGGCTTGCAAAGTCTCCTTAAGGAGAATAGTGTTCCCCCGTGGAATTTTAGGGGCATTGCAGCTATAAGTCCCCTTACCTGGCAGCCAGACTGGCTTGCAAAGTCTCCTTAAGGAGAATAGTGTTCCCCCGTGGTCCCCACATAGCTTTCTCATGAGCCAGATCAGACACCCCCATACTTTGCACTGACGAGGGGCAAGCACCCCGAAACACCGTGTCTGCAAATTGGGATTCTGATCTGGCTTATATATCCTGAGTCATATTGCAAAGGATTGTCGAAAATCCACTTGTGACTTTTAGGATCGCTACTTCCAATAGGTGGCGCTGTGCTAGAGTTTGTCTCCTTTACTGGAGAGACAATTTGAATATTTCCCAGAGGGGCATTGCAGCTATAAGTCCCCTTACCTGGCAGCCAGACTGGCTTGCAAAGTCTCCTTAAGGAGAATAGTGTTCCCCCGTGGAATTTTAGGGGCATTGCAGCTATAAGTCCCCTTACCTGGCAGCCAGACTGGCTTGCAAAGTCTCCTTAAGGAGAATAGTGTTCCCCCGTGGTCCCCACATAGCTTTCTCATGAGCCAGATCAGACACCCCCATACTTTGCACTGACGAGGGGCAAGCACCCCGAAACACCGTGTCTGCAAATTGGGATTCTGATCTGGCTTATATATCCTGAGTCATATTGCAAAGGATTGTCGAAAATCCACTTGTGACTTTTAGGATCGCTACTTCCAATAGGTGGCGCTGTGCTAGAGTTTGTCTCCTTTACTGGAGAGACAATTTGAATATTTCCCAGAGGGGCATTGCAGCTATAAGTCCCCTTACCTGGCAGCCAGACTGGCTTGCAAAGTCTCCTTAAGGAGAATAGTGTTCCCCCGTGGAATTTTAGGGGCATTGCAGCTATAAGTCCCCTTACCTGGCAGCCAGACTGGCTTGCAAAGTCTCCTTAAGGAGAATAGTGTTCCCCCGTGGTCCCCACATAGCTTTCTCATGAGCCAGATCAGACACCCCCATACTTTGCACTGACGAGGGGCAAGCACCCCGAAACACCGTGTCTGCAAATTGGGATTCTGATCTGGCTTATATATCCTGAGTCATATTGCAAAGGATTGTCGAAAATCCACTTGTGACTTTTAGGATCGCTACTTCCAATAGGTGGCGCTGTGCTAGAGTTTGTCTCCTTTACTGGAGAGACAATTTGAATATTTCCCAGAGGGGCATTGCAGCTATAAGTCCCCTTACCTGGCAGCCAGACTGGCTTGCAAAGTCTCCTTAAGGAGAATAGTGTTCCCCCGTGGAATTTTAGGGGCATTGCAGCTATAAGTCCCCTTACCTGGCAGCCAGACTGGCTTGCAAAGTCTCCTTAAGGAGAATAGTGTTCCCCCGTGGTCCCCACATAGCTTTCTCATGAGCCAGATCAGACACCCCCATACTTTGCACTGACGAGGGGCAAGCACCCCGAAACACCGTGTCTGCAAATTGGGATTCTGATCTGGCTTATATATCCTGAGTCATATTGCAAAGGATTGTCGAAAATCCACTTGTGACTTTTAGGATCGCTACTTCCAATAGGTGGCGCTGTGCTAGAGTTTGTCTCCTTTACTGGAGAGACAATTTGAATATTTCCCAGAGGGGCATTGCAGCTATAAGTCCCCTTACCTGGCAGCCAGACTGGCTTGCAAAGTCTCCTTAAGGAGAATAGTGTTCCCCCGTGGAATTTTAGGGGCATTGCAGCTATAAGTCCCCTTACCTGGCAGCCAGACTGGCTTGCAAAGTCTCCTTAAGGAGAATAGTGTTCCCCCGTGGTCCCCACATAGCTTTCTCATGAGCCAGATCAGACACCCCCATACTTTGCACTGACGAGGGGCAAGCACCCCGAAACACCGTGTCTGCAAATTGGGATTCTGATCTGGCTTATATATCCTGAGTCATATTGCAAAGGATTGTCGAAAATCCACTTGTGACTTTTAGGATCGCTACTTCCAATAGGTGGCGCTGTGCTAGAGTTTGTCTCCTTTACTGGAGAGACAATTTGAATATTTCCCAGAGGGGCATTGCAGCTATAAGTCCCCTTACCTGGCAGCCAGACTGGCTTGCAAAGTCTCCTTAAGGAGAATAGTGTTCCCCCGTGGAATTTTAGGGGCATTGCAGCTATAAGTCCCCTTACCTGGCAGCCAGACTGGCTTGCAAAGTCTCCTTAAGGAGAATAGTGTTCCCCCGTGGTCCCCACATAGCTTTCTCATGAGCCAGATCAGACACCCCCATACTTTGCACTGACGAGGGGCAAGCACCCCGAAACACCGTGTCTGCAAATTGGGATTCTGATCTGGCTTATATATCCTGAGTCATATTGCAAAGGATTGTCGAAAATCCACTTGTGACTTTTAGGATCGCTACTTCCAATAGGTGGCGCTGTGCTAGAGTTTGTCTCCTTTACTGGAGAGACAATTTGAATATTTCCCAGAGGGGCATTGCAGCTATAAGTCCCCTTACCTGGCAGCCAGACTGGCTTGCAAAGTCTCCTTAAGGAGAATAGTGTTCCCCCGTGGAATTTTAGGGGCATTGCAGCTATAAGTCCCCTTACCTGGCAGCCAGACTGGCTTGCAAAGTCTCCTTAAGGAGAATAGTGTTCCCCCGTGGTCCCCACATAGCTTTCTCATGAGCCAGATCAGACACCCCCATACTTTGCACTGACGAGGGGCAAGCACCCCGAAACACCGTGTCTGCAAATTGGGATTCTGATCTGGCTTATATATCCTGAGTCATATTGCAAAGGATTGTCGAAAATCCACTTGTGACTTTTAGGATCGCTACTTCCAATAGGTGGCGCTGTGCTAGAGTTTGTCTCCTTTACTGGAGAGACAATTTGAATATTTCCCAGAGGGGCATTGCAGCTATAAGTCCCCTTACCTGGCAGCCAGACTGGCTTGCAAAGTCTCCTTAAGGAGAATAGTGTTCCCCCGTGGAATTTTAGGGGCATTGCAGCTATAAGTCCCCTTACCTGGCAGCCAGACTGGCTTGCAAAGTCTCCTTAAGGAGAATAGTGTTCCCCCGTGGTCCCCACATAGCTTTCTCATGAGCCAGATCAGACACCCCCATACTTTGCACTGACGAGGGGCAAGCACCCCGAAACACCGTGTCTGCAAATTGGGATTCTGATCTGGCTTATATATCCTGAGTCATATTGCAAAGGATTGTCGAAAATCCACTTGTGACTTTTAGGATCGCTACTTCCAATAGGTGGCGCTGTGCTAGAGTTTGTCTCCTTTACTGGAGAGACAATTTGAATATTTCCCAGAGGGGCATTGCAGCTATAAGTCCCCTTACCTGGCAGCCAGACTGGCTTGCAAAGTCTCCTTAAGGAGAATAGTGTTCCCCCGTGGAATTTTAGGGGCATTGCAGCTATAAGTCCCCTTACCTGGCAGCCAGACTGGCTTGCAAAGTCTCCTTAAGGAGAATAGTGTTCCCCCGTGGTCCCCACATAGCTTTCTCATGAGCCAGATCAGACACCCCCATACTTTGCACTGACGAGGGGCAAGCACCCCGAAACACCGTGTCTGCAAATTGGGATTCTGATCTGGCTTATATATCCTGAGTCATATTGCAAAGGATTGTCGAAAATCCACTTGTGACTTTTAGGATCGCTACTTCCAATAGGTGGCGCTGTGCTAGAGTTTGTCTCCTTTACTGGAGAGACAATTTGAATATTTCCCAGAGGGGCATTGCAGCTATAAGTCCCCTTACCTGGCAGCCAGACTGGCTTGCAAAGTCTCCTTAAGGAGAATAGTGTTCCCCCGTGGAATTTTAGGGGCATTGCAGCTATAAGTCCCCTTACCTGGCAGCCAGACTGGCTTGCAAAGTCTCCTTAAGGAGAATAGTGTTCCCCCGTGGTCCCCACATAGCTTTCTCATGAGCCAGATCAGACACCCCCATACTTTGCACTGACGAGGGGCAAGCACCCCGAAACACCGTGTCTGCAAATTGGGATTCTGATCTGGCTTATATATCCTGAGTCATATTGCAAAGGATTGTCGAAAATCCACTTGTGACTTTTAGGATCGCTACTTCCAATAGGTGGCGCTGTGCTAGAGTTTGTCTCCTTTACTGGAGAGACAATTTGAATATTTCCCAGAGGGGCATTGCAGCTATAAGTCCCCTTACCTGGCAGCCAGACTGGCTTGCAAAGTCTCCTTAAGGAGAATAGTGTTCCCCCGTGGAATTTTAGGGGCATTGCAGCTATAAGTCCCCTTACCTGGCAGCCAGACTGGCTTGCAAAGTCTCCTTAAGGAGAATAGTGTTCCCCCGTGGTCCCCACATAGCTTTCTCATGAGCCAGATCAGACACCCCCATACTTTGCACTGACGAGGGGCAAGCACCCCGAAACACCGTGTCTGCAAATTGGGATTCTGATCTGGCTTATATATCCTGAGTCATATTGCAAAGGATTGTCGAAAATCCACTTGTGACTTTTAGGATCGCTACTTCCAATAGGTGGCGCTGTGCTAGAGTTTGTCTCCTTTACTGGAGAGACAATTTGAATATTTCCCAGAGGGGCATTGCAGCTATAAGTCCCCTTACCTGGCAGCCAGACTGGCTTGCAAAGTCTCCTTAAGGAGAATAGTGTTCCCCCGTGGAATTTTAGGGGCATTGCAGCTATAAGTCCCCTTACCTGGCAGCCAGACTGGCTTGCAAAGTCTCCTTAAGGAGAATAGTGTTCCCCCGTGGTCCCCACATAGCTTTCTCATGAGCCAGATCAGACACCCCCATACTTTGCACTGACGAGGGGCAAGCACCCCGAAACACCGTGTCTGCAAATTGGGATTCTGATCTGGCTTATATATCCTGAGTCATATTGCAAAGGATTGTCGAAAATCCACTTGTGACTTTTAGGATCGCTACTTCCAATAGGTGGCGCTGTGCTAGAGTTTGTCTCCTTTACTGGAGAGACAATTTGAATATTTCCCAGAGGGGCATTGCAGCTATAAGTCCCCTTACCTGGCAGCCAGACTGGCTTGCAAAGTCTCCTTAAGGAGAATAGTGTTCCCCCGTGGAATTTTAGGGGCATTGCAGCTATAAGTCCCCTTACCTGGCAGCCAGACTGGCTTGCAAAGTCTCCTTAAGGAGAATAGTGTTCCCCCGTGGAATATAATAGCAGGAGACACATGCCATACATATCTTATGTAGGTCTGGGAAAAGAAGACATGTGGGTCTAGAATTGAATCTCTTCATTTACAATTTTTTTCCCCCACACACAGTAATCTGTTGATCACAAGAGCGTTTTAATGGGATTTAATAGCCTTTATGTCTGCCTTTTTACAGAGGACTGTGGTACAGATATCATATTACATCTGTTTGTGCCCTTTACTTTCTACCTAGGAAATTAGGGAAAACAGCTGTGGAAAAACAAGCGCAATAGGGTCTTACCCCAATATGTAAGGGGTGGGGAGGGGGGAGTAAACCTACTCACCAATTGTAGTTGTGAGAAGCCACAACTACTATAATCGCATGTATCAAAAGATCCAGGGCTGCAGCCACCAAAAACGGTAGATAACAGAAAGCACAAGAGAGAGGTGTTCAATGCCGCGCCAATAGATCACTTCAGGAGATGTTCAGATCAGTGTCACTTTATTGTCATTCAGGTCGACGCGTTTCTGGAGCATCTGCCCCCTTCATCAGGACCACCAGGAATAGAAATAACATCCAATCTCTTGGATTGGATGTTATTTCTATTCCTGGTGGTCCTGATGAAGGGGGCAGATGCTCCAGAAACGCGTCGACCTGAATGACAATAAAGTGACACTGATCTGAACATCTCCTGAAGTGATCTATTGGCGCGGCATTGAACACCTCTCTCTTGTGCTTTCTGTTATCTACCTAGGAAATTATGCAGAATAAGTCATCACATCTTAAATCCAGGTATCTGTCTATAACAATTTTTATTTTAAAGTATTTCATAGTGCATTAAGTTACATAATTACCATTAGAAAAAAATAAACATTATGTACAGATTTATTAAATGAATCTGTGGATTAAAGTACTAGAAGTAGATTATAGAATTACATTAAAAACCCCAAGCTCATCAAGTGAGAGTGATTCCGATGATGTGACATCTCTGTATGGTTTATTCAAAGCCAGTAACTATTCCCCCTATATAAAGATGACGACCAATGTTCTGCAGTGTTATTAGGCTTAATCCATCATATATGAAGGAAATACACTTGCATAATAGAATAATTTAAAAGGGAACCTGTCGTGTTTTTAAAAAAAAAAAAAAAACAAAAAAAAAAAACACGACTAAACTACAGAAATGGGGTTAATCTGCAGGTTAATAGCATTCTAAAGCCTCGTGGATATCGAGGAGAAAGTCCAGCTTCTGGGAGGTAATGAACTTTATTCCTCCGGCTTTCAGTCAAAGGTTTCAGTCACTGGTCAGTAAATAGGTGAGCAGTAACTGTAACCACAACCTCAGGACTGACTGACAGCAGACTCAGCACTGATTTACTACAGCGCTGGATGTCAGTGAGAGCTGGGGCTGCCACTATGTGCTAAGTGGTGACTGTAGCCACACCGGCAGCAACTCCATGACTGAAAGCCCAAGGCTGCTGTGAGGAATAAAGTTAATTTCCTACCGATAGCCATGTGTTAAGTGGGGCGGCCGTGCAGTTTTAGAATGCCATTAACCTGCAGATTAACCCCATTTCTGCAGGTTAATGGATTTAACATGACAAGTTCCCTTTAAAAAGGTTTCAAACCAGTTTTAAATTATATATAATGTACAGAAAAAGAAACAGATGGCGTAAAGAAAATCAGAGAACATGTGTTGATCAGCAACTTCCTTTGTAGACATCAAACATCACATTACACAAAGAAAACAGATCATTTCTACTCCTGCAAGGCTGAGCTCAGTGGAAGAAATAAAGTCTTTGTCTCCCGTCTAGAATAAGTGGAATTAATAACCTCAAATCCATCATCTCTCACGGTAAAGTTTTACTGAGCTCCTGAATGGCCCAGCGATTGTCCTTAATCTTATCTCTTAGGCGAGTATATTCTTGAACCATCTCCTCAAATTCTGTGCCCAGGAATTCATAAGAGGCGAGGATCTGTTTAGATGCCGCCAGTTCAGTCTTTTCAGATTTCACAGCAGCCTCCAAACTGGACCTAGAAGATGGGAAAAAAGTGAGCAAGGAGCAGTTATATTACCCAGTTGTAGAGCATTTGTTCCCCTCCTTTACCTGATGTATTTGTGAACTTCTACCTTCTCAGGAGTGTACGTGTCAGTGAGAACTTGGAGCTCTTCCATCCTGTGAGAGAGAAGAAAGATGGTGAGGATGTGCCTGTGCGAGAGGAGTAGAAGCGCCACAACTCTTACCGTAGTTTTAGGAACAATGCGCTACTCTTTGTTTCCAGGTATTCGACATTTATCTTGTCTATGTCAGACTGTGCCTGAAGACGGAGATTGGAGGCAGCCTGCCGGAGGAGCAAGAGGCAACGAAAGAGAACCTAAAAATCACAACAGGAGCCAATGAGATCTTGTAAGTTTTAGGTTTACCATAGGGTTTTCACTAGGTTATATTCTAGATATGTCCCTTGGCAAATCTGCACCATTAGTAGAGTCTTGCTTAGGTTCCTGCCCAAGGAAATCCAGATAAATATTTTATCATTTATGAACATTTTGTCGGAAAAAGAGATTCTCCCAAAGCTCAATTAACCTTTGAGATATCGTGTTACGCTATCATGCCAGATACATGCTCTTCTATAATTGGGGTCACCAAAATGTTTTATGGCTAAATAACAAATTAATCCATCTGAGAGCCATTTAAAAAGTTCACCAAATTCTCCTGTGATTTTAAGCCTTTACCGACATCCGCACCATATCCAGTAGATCAGGGGTGGGGAACCTTTTTTCTGTCGGGGGCCATTTGGAAATTTCTACCAACCTTCGGGGGCCGCACAAAATTATCAATGTTTAAATGACCCTGCTATATTGGGTGAAGCAATTAATTAACTGGGGGCATGGGGCTGGGGGCACAGACACCACACGCGGGGCTGGGGGCACAGACACCACACGCGGGGCTGGGGGCACAGACACCACTGGAGGGGCTGGAGGCACAGACACCACTGGAGGGGCTGCAGGAACAGACACCACTGGAGGGGCTGGAGGCACAGACACCACTGGAGGGGCTGGAGGCACAGACACCACTGGAGGGGCTGGAGGCACAGACACCACTGGAGGGGCTGGAGGCACAGACACCACTGGAGGGGCTGGAGGCACAGACACCACTGGAGGGGCTGGAGGCACAGACACCACTGGAGGGGCTGGAGGCACAGACACCACTGGAGGGGCTGGAGGCACAGACACCACTGGAGGGGCTGGAGGCACAGACACCACTGGAGGGGCTGGAGGCACAGACACCACTGGAGGGGCTGGAGGCACAGACATCACTGGGGGGGAGGCACAGACATCACTGGGGGGGAGGCACAGACATCACTGGGGGGGAGGCACAGACATCACTGGGGGGGAGGCACAGACATCACTGGGGGGGAGGCACAGACATCACTGGGGGGAGGCACAGACATCACTGGGGGGGAGGCACAGACATCACTGGGGGGAGGCACAGACATCACTGGGGGGGGTTGCACACACGACTGGGGAGGCAGCACACAGGACTGGGGGGGCAGCACACAGGACTGGGGGGGGCAGCACACAGGACTGGGGGGGGCAGCACACAGGACTGGGGGGGGCAGCACACAGGACTGGGGGGGGCAGCACACAGGACTGGGGGGGGGCAGCACACAGGACTGGGGGGGGGCAGCACACAGGACTGGGGGGGGGCAGCACACAGGACTGGGGGGGGGCAGCACACAGGACTGGGGGGGGCAGCACACAGGACTGGGGGGGGGCAGCACACAGGACTGGGGGGGGCAGCACACAGGACTGGGGGGGGCAGCACACAGGACTGGGGGGGGCAGCACACAGGACTGGGGGGGGCAGCACACAGGACTGGGGGGGGCAGCACACAGGACTGGGGGGGGCAGCACACAGGACTGGGGGGGGCAGCACACAGGACTGGGGGGGGCAGCACACAGGACTGGGGGGGGGCAGCACACAGGACTGGGGGGGGGGCAGCACACAGGACTGGGGGGGGGCAGCACACAGGACTGGGGGGGGCAGCACACAGGACTGGGGGGGGGCAGCACACAGGACTGGGGGGGGGGCTGCACACAGGACTGGGGGGGGCTGCACACAGGACTGGGGGGGGCTGCACACAGGACTGGGGGGGGCTGCACACAGGACTGGGGGGGGCTGCACACAGGACTGGGGGGGGCTGCACACAGGACTGGGGGGGGCTGCACACAGGACTGGGGGGGGCTGCACACAGGACTGGGGGGGGCTGCACACAGGACTGGGGGGGGCTGCACACAGGACTGGGGGGGGCTGCACACAGGACTGGGGGGGCTGCACACAGGACTGGGGGGGGCTGCACACAGGACTGGGGGGGGCTGCACACAGGACGGGGGGGGCTGCACACAGGACTGGGGGGGGCTGCACACAGGACTGGGGGGGGCTGCACACAGGACTGGGGGGGGCTGCACACAGGACTGGGGGGGGCTGCACACAGGACTGGGGGGGGCTGCACACAGGACTGGGGGGGGCTGCACACAGGACTGGGGGGGGCTGCACACAGGACTGGGGGGGGCTGCACACAGGACTGGGGGGGGCTGCACACAGGACTGGGGAGGGCTGCACACAGGACTGGGGGGGGCTGCACACAGGACTGGGGGGGCGCACACAGGACTGGGGGGGCGCACACAGGACTGGGGGGGCGCACACAGGACTGGGGGGGCGCACACAGGACTGGGGGGGCGCACACAGGACTGGGGGGGCGCACACAGGACTGGGGGGGCGCACACAGGACTGGGGGGGCGCACACAGGACTGGGGGGGCGCACACAGGACTGGGGGGGCGCACACAGGACTGGGGGGGCGCACACACGACTGGGGGGGCGCACACAGGACTGGGGGGGCGCACACAGGACTGGGGGGGCGCACACAGGACTGGGGGGGCGCACACAGGACTGGGGGGGCGCACACAGGACTGGGGGGGTGCACACAGGACTGGGGGGGTGCACACAGGACTGGGGGGGTGCACACAGGACTGGGGGGGTGCACACAGGACTGGAGGGGGTGCACACAGGACTGGGGGGTGCACACAGGACTGGGGGGTGCACACAGGACTGGGTGATGGGCTGCACATAGGATTGTGTGGGGGTGCACACAGGACATTGGGGGGCTGCACACAGGACTGGGGGAGGGGTGCACACAGGATTGGGGGGGTGCAAACAGGACTACTGGGTGATGGGCTGCACACAGGACTGGGGGAGGGGTGCACACACGACATTGGGGGCCACACTGCGCTGAGAGTTTCATGCAACTCTGGGGGTGAGGGTTTACAGAACTGGTGTGAGGAGGCACAAAGCATTGGGCAGGGCACATAGCAGCAGAGGGTCGGCACTGGACTCACAGCAGCATTGCACTCACATCACCGGAGTGCAGGAGCCGGACATTGCATCAGAAGGAGAAGGCAGGCACTGATCTCCGGAGGGCAGGGGGCGGACACACAAAGCTGGAAGCTGAGGCTGCTGTAGACCCGCCCACAATTGGCACTGGCCGACGGGAGAACACATTGCAGCACAAACAGCAATGTGTGGATTTAAAGGGCCGGCGGCAGCAAACTGCGGTGACAGCACCAGCACTGCCTCCCCCGGGAATCTGCCCGGGGGCCACATATAAGGTCATGGCGGGCCGCATGCGGCCCGCGGGCCGGAGGTTCCCCACCCCTGCAGTAGATAATGGCTGTGACACACAGCCAGCACTTGCCTCTAATAGCTGCGAGTGGACTGAAGCTCTGCCCACGACTGTTCACCTAAATGCCATTGTCAAACTGTGACAGCGGCATTAATAGTATGCCGGCATGCAGGGCTGTGGAGTCGGAGTCAGAGCTCATTTTGGAGGAGTCGGAGTCGGTATAAAATGCACCAACTCCGACCCCTAAAATATATCATAAATTGGGGACAGTAGTGCAATGCAGAATGTGCTGAATATTTTACTAAATAATAACATTTAGTATAATTGGATAGAAAATAAAATATATTTATTGGAATACAACTTTAGAACACAAACTGTAATAAATTGCAAATATGTAATACACTATGTAATATACAGTAAATTACATATATTTCGTGTGTGTGTGTATGTATGTGTATAATATATATATATATATATATATATATATATATATATATATATATATTATACACATACATACACACGATACACTATGTAATATACAGTAAATTACATATATATTACATATTTGCAATTTATTACAGTTTGTGTTCTAAAGTTGTAATCCAATAAATATATTTTATGTTCTATCCAAATATCTTGATTATTGTTTCATAAAAATTATTAAATGTCTGATGTTCACATACACATGTTCATGTACTACAATAAATTGTTCACCTAACTATAAGCAATATACAGTTAGGTCCAGAAATATTTGGACAGTGACACAATTTTCGCGAGTTGGGCTCTGCATGCCACCACATTGGATTTGAAATGAACCCTCTACAACAGAATTCAAGTGCAGATTGTAACGTTTAATTTGAAGATTTGAACAAAAATATCTGATAGAAATTGTAGGAATTGTACACATTTCTTTACAAAAACACTCCACATTTTAGGAGGTCAAAAGTAATTGGACAAATAAACCAAACCCAAACAAAATATTTTTATTTTCAATATTTTGTTGCGAATCCTTTGGAGGCAATCACTGCCTTAAATCTGGAACCCATGGACATCACCAAACGCTGGGTTTCCTCCTTCTTAATGCTTTGCCAGGCCTTTACAGCCGCAGCCTTTAGGTCTTGCTTGTTTGTGGGTCTTTCCGTCTTAAGTCTGGATTTGAGCAAGTGAAATGCATGCTCAATTGGGTTAAGATCTGGTGATTGACTTGGCCATTGCAGAATGTTCCACTTTTTTGCACTCATGAACTCCTGGGTAGCTTTGGCTGTATGCTTGGGGTCATTGTCCATCTGTACTATGAAGCGCCGTCCGATCAACTTTGCGGCATTTGGCTGAATCTGGGCTGAAAGTATATCCCGGTACACTTCAGAATTCATCCGGCTACTCTTGTCTGCTGTTATGTCATCAATAAACACAAGTGACCCAGTGCCATTGAAAGCCATGCATGCCCATGCCATCACGTTGCCTCCACCATGTTTTACAGAGGATGTGGTGTGCCTTGGATCATGTGCCGTTCCCTTTCTTCTCCAAACTTTTTTCTTCCCATCATTCTGGTACAGGTTGATCTTTGTCTCATCTGTCCATAGACTACTTTTCCAGAACTGAGCTGGCTTCATGAGGTGTTTTTCAGCAAATTTAACTCTGGCCTGTCTATTTTTGGAATTGATGAATGGTTTGCATCTAGATGTGAACCCTTTGTATTTACTTTCATGGAGTCTTCTCTTTACTGTTGACTTAGAGACAGATACACCTACTTCACTGAGAGTGTTCTGGATTTCAGTTGATGTTGTGAACGGGTTCTTCTTCACCAAAGAAAGTATGCGGCGATCATCCACCACTGTTGTCATCCGTGGACGCCCAGGCCTTTTTGAGTTCCCAAGCTCACCAGTCAATTCCTTTTTTCTCAGAATGTACCCGACTGTTGATTTTGCTACTCCAAGCATGTCTGCTATCTCTGATGGATTTTTTCTTTTTTTTCAGCCTCAGGATGTTCTGCTTCACCTCAATTGAGAGTTCCTTAGACCGCATGTTGTCTGGTCACAGCAACAGCTTCCAAATGCAAAACCACACACCTGTAATCAACCCCAGACCTTTTAACTACTTCATTGATTACAGGATAACGAGGGAGACGCCTTCAGAGTTAATTGCAGCCCTTAGAGTCCCTTGTCCAATTACTTTTGGTCCCTTGAAAAAGAGGAGGCTACGCATTACAGAGCTATGATTCTTAAACCCTTTCTCCGATTTGGATGTGAAAACTCTCATATTGCAGCTGGGAGTGTGCACTTTCAGCCCATATTATATATATAATTGTATTTCTGAACAGGTTTTTGTAAACAGCTAAAATAACAAAACTTGTGTCACTGTCCAAATATTTCTGGACCTAACTGTATGTAGGAGTCAGAGTCGAAGGTTTGGTTTACCGACTCATATGTGCCCATCGGCATCCGTGATGCCAACGTGGGGTGCCGATGGGTTGCTCCGACAGCTGGGAGGGTGCATTGAAGACCTCTATACCGGTCATCATGGAGCTTCTTTGAAAGCTGAAGACCCACCTCTTCTGACAAGCCTACAACAACCCTCAGACCAGTACACCACTGCGCAAACAGCTCTGTCCTCACCTACTGTATCCTCACCCATCCCCTGTAGACTGTGAGCCCTCGCGGGCAGGATCCTCTCTCCTCCTGTACCAGTCTGTTTTTGTAATATTCATGATTATTGTACTTGTGTTTATGTATACAATAATCTCAGAAATATATATATATATATATATATATATATATATATATATATATATATATATATATATATATATATATATATATACACACACACACATACACACACACACACAAGAAGGTGGCCCGATTCTGCGCATCGGGTATTCTAGAATTTACGTATTGTGTAGTTAATGTATGATTTTTGTTATAATATATATATGATGTTGTTGTGTGTAGTTACCAAGTGTTTGTGTGGGGCGCTGTACATGTTTTGGGTGTTGTCTGGGTGTGGGGGTGGGTGAGAGCGGTGTTTGTGTGTTGCGTTGTGTGTGTTGCGTTGTTTGTGGAGCGCTGTGTGTCTGTAGCGTTGTGTGTGTGTGTGTGTGTGTTGCGCGGTTTGTGTGGGTGTGGGGTGTGTGTGTGTGTGTGTGTTTTGGTGGGAGGTATGTTTTGTGCAATGTGTGTGTTTTGCGGCATGTGCGTATATTTGTGTGTGCCGCGGTGTTTGTGTGTGTGCGGCGTTGTCTGTGTGTGTGGGTGTCTGTGTAGGCGGTGTTTGTGGTTCCCAGTGTGTGTGTGGTGTGTTGTGCAGTGTGTGTGTGTGTGTGTGTGTGTGTTTTGGAGGGGAGGTTTGCACCCCCTATCGTGCTCCATACCCCATGCTGCGCACTCCCCATTGTGCTCCATCCCCCATGCTGCGCACTCCCCATTGTGCTCCATCCCTCATGCTGCGCATTCCCCATCGTGCTCCATCACCCATGCTGCGCACTCCCAAACGTGCTCCATCCCCATGCTGCGCACTCCCCATCGTGCTCCATCCCCCATGCTGTGCACCCCTCTGGCGTGCGGTCCCAGCAGCTGTGCTGCACGCCGTGCTCCTCTGCCTTCTACCGACACGCACACATCCGATCGCATACACGCACACATCCGATCGCATACACGCACACATCCGATCGCATACACGCACACATCCGATCGCATACACTCACACACCCGATCGCATACACGCACACACCCGATCGCATACACGCACACACCCGATCGCATACACGCACACACCCGATCGCATACACCCGATCGCATACACGCACACACCCGATCGCATACACGCACACACACACTGACGATATCGCACATACGCGCTCACAGACTCACAACATCCAGAGATACCACATGCTTCTGGCCAGGTGATCCTCCGGCAGGTCCTGGAAGGTCACTGCACACAGAGGATCGCCGCCGAGAAGCAAGCGATATCACGGGATGTTGTGAGTGTGTGGATGCGATCTGATGTGTGTGTGAGGTGTGTGTGAGAGTGAGTGTGATCTGATGTGTGTGTGTGTGTGTGTGTCTGTTCTTATGTGTGCGCGTGTGTGTGTGTTCCGCCGCTGCAGGACCTTGATGCGCTCACCTGGGAGCCGGTGTACGCTGGTAACCATGCTACACAATATTACATGGTTACCAGCGTACCCCGCCCCCCGCTCGCACGGGAGCCCACACCAGCATATGGCGGCAACCCCAGCAATGCGAGGGTATGTGTCGGCCGGGTTGGCGGCGTACGCTGATGTGGGCTCCCGGGGGTACAGCACTCACGGCGGCGTACGCTGATGTGGGCTCCCGGGGGTACAGCACTCACCTGGGAGTCGGGGCTCCGTGTCGTTTCGGGGAATGCATGCAGGGGGCGGGGCCAGAGCGAGCGTGCAATGCGTGAGGGGGCGGGGCGTAGCCGAGTTGCTAATGCGTATACATATACATATACATATACACACATACACACACACACACGCGCCACGGAATAAATGACGCTATAATAACTAATAATATTATTATTATGGCTATCTGCCCACGGGACAATGTACTCGCGGATTTTTTCCGCAGGTTTCCCGCAGCTGCTCCCCGGAATCTGCAGCTATCAATTGCTGTGGGATTTGAGCATTTTTGTTGCAGTAAACCTGCAGGACAACTGCAAAAATATCTGCGGAATTCCCGGCCTCTATCTCCATAGTGGAAAGCCAGGAATTCAGCAGATATTTCTGCATGAATAATTGACATGCAGTTACGTGCGGCTGCGGGACATCCGCAGCATTTTCCGCAGCCGCACATACCGCAGCATTGATACAGCACTCCCCAAATCCCATAGGGTAACATAGGGAGTGTCTGTGCTTGCTTAAACCTGCGGATTTATCTGGAAAATACAGATAAATCTGCGGGTTTTTCCGCGGCAAATTCCGCGAGTACATTGTCCCGTGGGCACATAGCCTAATAAGAATAACCCATCACGTAGGTGAGCTTTAAAAGGAGACAGATTTTTACTATATAAAGCAATTCTGTAGTATTGCTGTATCTAGCACAAGCGCTCAGGTTTAAGTCCCCTACGAGGACTAATAAATACATTAAAAAAAATAAATAATCTCAAAACCGTTCAGATCACCTAACCTCTCTCTTTCATCATATTGTTAATTCTGGTTCTCTGGCTGACCAATTTAATGAGTCTGGTTTGTCCTTGTTGTTGAAGCCAGGCAAAGACCCACTTCTCCTGCCTCATATCGCCCAATCTCCCTTCTAAATGTTGGTTTTAAACTGCTTACTAAAATTATGGCTAATAGGCTGCAGTCCATGCTTCCAGATATTCTTACTCCATCTCAAACAGGTTTTCTTCATGGCCGGTCTATTACCTTTAATATCTATTGGTTGCCATTACACATAGTCGTCAAAATGAAGCCAAGCAAAATATACTGGTCAGTCTTGTTGCTGATAAAGCCTTCGATCGAGCATCATGGTCTCATCTTATACGAACCCTTAAGTATGGATTGTTTGGCTTTACTGTTTTCAACTTTGTGCGGACGGAAATTCAATCCTGGAAATCCCTTAAACTGTCCTTTGCAGTTAAGGCCCATCTTATTAAAATTATTTCTTTCCCTAAACTTCTTTTTCAATGACAAACATAGCTGGTTTTGCTATCTAAAGCCAACGACCGGCTTCTAACGAGGGCCTTCCATCAATTTTTTTGGATTTCAGAATGGGGTTCCAGAACTAGTATTTTTAAGTTACAAACAACATTTTTGGGTGGCCTTTACAGTATTGTGGTCATCTTTTGACATTCTCTGGATTGGATCAGTGCTTCCACTCACTTTACTAATACCCCAATAGATGAGGCTCTGTGTGGACCCTTTAGTCTCCCTTCTTTTCTCCATCTGCGACCAGTTGATGTCCCCATAGAGGTTAAAGAGAACCCCTTACTATGGTCAGTTGTTCTGGGTTGGTGCTTTGCAAGACAACTTGGTGGACTCTACCCTCACATCTCAGTTCTTCCTTTTCAGAGCAATCTCTACTTTTTGCAGGGTAAGCCACCTCCTGTCTATTGTGTACTTGGGAATAATAGCTGTCGATTAGTTTGTAATTTGCTGTCTGATAAACAACGCCCTCTTACCTCAGAGGACATTGCCATGAAGGCGGGCTTTACACGTTGCGACATCGCTAGCAATGGCTAGCGATGTCCAGCGCGATAGCACCCGCCCCCGTCGTACATGCGATATGTGGTGATTGCTGCCGTAGCGAACATTATCGCTACGGCAGCTTCACACGCACTTACCTGCTCGGCGACGTCGCTGTGACTGCCTAACAATCCCTCCTTCAAGGGGGAGGTGCGTTCGGTGTCACAGCGACGTCACTCATCGGCCGGCCAATAGAAGCGGAAATGAGCGGGACATAACATCCCGCCCACCTTCTCCCTTCCGCATTGCCGTCGGAACGCAGGTAAGGAGAGGTTTGTCGCTCCTGCGGGTTTACACACAGCAATGTGTGGAGCTGCAGGAACGACAAACAACATCGTACCTGCGGTCGAACCGACATTATGGAAATGAACAACGTTACACAGATCAGCGATATTGTACGCTTCTGTGCTTGTTCATCGTCGCACCTAGTATTTACACATTGCCATGCTGCTACCGGCGCCGGATGTGCGTCACTAACGACGTGACCCCGACGATATATCGGTAGCGATGTCGCAACGTGTAAAGTTCCCCTAAGTATCCGATCCTGGCGGGCGATAATTTTACTTACGTCCAGATCAGACTTTATGTAGACTAGGTGTTAAGGGTTATCCCAGTAGACATTAGAGAGCACCCTTTAAATTTAATTTCCATTAATGCCCATATGGGGACTAAAAGGTACCTTCACACATATCGAGATCGCTAGCGAAATCGCTGCCGAGTCACAGATTCTGTGATGCAACAACGACAGACCTGGAAAGAAAGAGACAGACCTGGAAAGAAAGAGACAGACCTGGAAAGAAAGAGACAGACCTGGAAAGAAAGAGACAGACCTGGAAAGAAAGAGACAGACCTGGAAAGAAAGAGACAGACCTGGAAAGAAAGAGACAGACCGGAAAAGAAAGAGACAGACCGGAAAAGAAAGAGACAGACCGGAAAAGAGAGACAGACCGGAAAAGAGACAGACCGGAGCACATTACTTGGCCAATTTAGTTAAAATGTGTCTGGAATATCTGTGGTATTGAAATATATGTTGTGAAATGCTTCTATTAGCTTAGTTTTTGCCTTTTAATAATTACATTTCTAATTTGTTTTGTGGTGTTTGTGTGCAGAATACATTTTTTGTTAATACATTCTATTTTGTCAACAACAGTTATTAACCCTGGCGAAGCCGGGTAGTACATCTAGTACTTAATATATGCTGTCTAATCTTCCTTTTTTTTTTGTTGTACTACTGACAAACTACCGTATTTTTCGCTTTATAAGACGCACTTTTGTTCCCCCAAATTTTGGGGGAAAGTAGGGGGTGCGTCTTATAAACCGAATATATTGGGGGGGGGGGGTGTATATATATATTATATACACACACACACACACACATATATACATAGGGTCCGCTCTGGAGCGCTGCTGGGGTCAGGGAAAGCTGCGGGCGGCAGCGTTAGATCTCCTGCTCGGGCTCATATAATATGCACAGCCGCTGTCCAGCAGTGTGGTGCTGAAACTGCATCACGCTGAGGGGCTGGGGCAGCGTGGCATATTATATGTGCCTGTGCTCCCTTTGATCGCACATGATCCCCCCTGTGTTAGATATGGCCCCCGTGCTGCTGCCCATAGTAAAATAAAAAAGCTTTACTTACCTCCAGCGCTGATCACCGGTCTCCTGCTGCTGTTGTCTGTGATAAGGCAGGCAGAGATGATATCACTCTGCCGTGCCGATCACATGACCGGCAGCAAGAACCAGGAAGTAAGGAAGCCAGAGCTCAACTGCGAGGTGGGAGACACAGAGGGACAGCGCAGAGAAGGTAAGGAAAGAGTGTTTTATTTTATTATGGGTAGCAGCCTGGGGGCATATCTAACACAGGGGAGGTGTGCCATCTATAAAAGCCATGGGCAGCTGTATGGGGGCCATATCAAACACAGTGGAGATGTCCCATCTATAGGGGCCATGGGCAGCACAGGGGGACGTGTCCCAGCACAAGGGGGCTATATTCAATATAAGGAGGCCATATCCAGATTAAGGGGGGCTAATTTTAGGATGGGGGGGCTATAAGAGACATATACCCTATATGATTTGTTAGACGGACACTGGCATAAGATGGACCCAATTTAACATTAAAAAAAAAAAAATCTCTTTTCCTTCACCAAATTTGGGGCTGCGTCTTATAATCAGGTGCGTCTTATAAAGCGAAAAATACGGTATTTCCTTTTATTTTATCTTGGATATGTCTGTGTACCTTGCTTTTTTTTCTTTCAATAAAGACTTTTAAAAAAATAACAAAAAACAAAAAAAAACACGACACCTGTTTAAATCACCCCCCCCCTAATAAAAAGAATACATGCTTGTCATATTCCATGTATACAGGAAAACCAGCTCACCCAGTGGAGATAATCCCAGACGGTGCACGGAAGAGAGGCCACTCCTAGATCCAAGTGAAGAAAACTCCAGCATCCAGTCCAGTCTTCACAAATCAGCAGCTGCTGCAGCGTCCGGGAGGAAGGCGCTCCCTGCACAGTCCCCATGGGGACACAGAGTACCTTAGAGATGCAGGGCCCGGTCCCTGAGGATAAATAGACTGCTGTCCGGCAGATTCCCACAGGGGCTGCGGAGGCAGCACGGTCCCAGTAACTGGATGACCGGTCAGGATCCCACTTCTCCCAGAGCCGCTAAGGGATGGTGAAGGAAAACGGCATGAGGCTCCGGCCTTTGTACCCACAATGGGTACCTCAACCTTAACAGCACCGCCGACGTAGTGGGGTGAGAAGGGAACATGCCGGGGGCCCCGTGGGGGCCCACTTTTCTTCCAACCGATATAACTAAAATGAGAATGCATGAGTGGATGTGTGCCTCCTTCCACACAAAGCATAAAACTGAGGAGCCCGTGATGCACGGGAGGGTGTATAGGCAGAGGGGAGGGGTTACACTTTTTAAAGTGTAGTACTTTGTGTGGCCTCCGGAGGCAGAAGCTATACACCCAATTGTCTGGGTCTCCCAATGGAGCGACAAAGAAATTTAGTTATTTTCTTTATTAAATTTTCATTAAAAAAGCCATCAATATGGCGTGGTGCCAACCATACAGGAAAAGACGCGTTTCGGACATTGCAGCGTCCTTGATCACATGAGATCAAGGACGCTGCGACGTCCGAAACGCGTCTTCATGTATGGTTGGCACCACGCCATATCAATGGCTTTTTTAATGAAAATTTAATAAAGAAAATAACTAAATTTTACTATCTGGACTGGATGCTGGAGTTTTCTATGCTTGTCATATTGTACCCAAGAAAGTTTGATCGAGTAAAATATAAAAACTGAACAATTGACACTGTACAGCAGGAAGAGCAGTTTATAGTACGCAGAGTGGATGCAGAGAACATCTTTGAGAAGAGAAGCTGAATTTTCATACAATACACAAAAAAAATAAGAGTCTTACACTGTCACGCAACAGTTGGCCCCAACAGAGTGGTTCTGATACTGGAATGTGATGTTCAAGATGACATAAGAAGTGATGAGCGAGCAGTAAGATGAATGAGTGATCGGTACGAGGCTTGATTTGAGTAACGAGTATAATGAAAGTCATTGGGAAACTCCAGCATTTTTCTTGAAAGAGTCTTCCGAAAAATGCTCAAGTTTCTCATTAAGTTCTATTAATCTCGGTAATCGAGTCAAGCCCGTCTGAGCTTCCAACCTGCTCGATCGGAGTACCAAGAACTCGACCATCTTACTGTTCACTCATCACTAGAGATGAGATGACAGACGCCTAAAGGGAAGTTGTATTGTATAGTTGTTATCTACGGCCAGATCTCGTGGCATAGACTAATAATGTAGATGATCCTCTTAACTTACCGAAGGATAAAACTCCATTTGTTTTTCAAGTAAAGCCTCCATTTCAGCATGTTTTTCTTCTTCATTTTTTAACCTTCTTTTTTCATCCTCAAGTGTCGTGGCCAGGCGAAGAGCTTTCGCAGCACGGAGAGCTTCACCTTCCTCATCTGAGTAATAAGGCATAAATGCACATTGGTTATAGTGAACCATGCCAGGTAAATCTACTGATTAAAACCAAATAAAACCGTATTAAGCAAAGATATTTTACCTCCCCCACCTAAAATTAATATTGGTTCATATAACGACCCATATAAATGAAACTCGTGTGTCCTATAGGCCTGTCCTGATCATTCTGCACTTAATGATGTACTTGTTTTTGGGAATATACAGTAACATAATACTGTATAGGGAAGAAGGGAATTTTGTTTACTTACCGTAAATTCCTTTTCTTCTAGCTCCAATTGGGAGACCCAGACAATTGGGTGTATAGCTACTGCCTCCGGAGGCCACACAAAGCATTACACTTAAAAGTGTAAGGCCCCTCCCCTTCTGCCTATACACCCCCCGTGGGATCACGGGTTCCTCAGTGTTAGTGCCAAAGCAAGAAGGAGGAAAGCCAATAACTGGTTTAAGAACAAATTCAATCCGAAGGAACATCGGAGAACCGAAACCATTCAACATGAACAACATGTGTACCTGAACAAACAAAAATCCCTAAGCAAACAGGGCGGGTGCTGGGTCTCCCAATTGGAGCTAGAAGAAAAGGAATTTACGGTAAGTAAACAAAATTCCCTTCTTCTTTGTCGCTCCTAATTGGGAGACCCAGACAATTGGGACGTCCAAAAGCAGTCCCTGGGTGGGTATAATAACCCCTCGTGATAGGACCGTAAAAACAGCCCTACCCTACAGGTGGGCCGTCGCCGCCTGAAGGACTTGTCTACCTAGGCTGGCGTCCGCCGAAGCGTAGGTATGCACTTGATAGTGTTTGGTAAAAGTGTGCAGACTCGACCAGGTAGCCGCCTGGCACACCTGCTGAGCCGTAGCCTGGTGTCGTAATGCCCAGGACGCACCCACGGCTCTGGTAGAATGGGCCTTCAGCCCTGAGGGAACCGGAAGCCCAGCAGAACGGTAGGCTTCAAGAATTGGTTCCTTGATCCACCGAGCTAGGGTGGATTTGGAAGCTTGCGACCCTTTGCACTGACCAGCGACAAGGACAAAGAGTGCATCCGAGCGGCGCAGGGGCGCCGTGCGGGAAATGTAGATCCTGAGCGCTCTCACGAGATCCAACAAATGCAAATCCTTTTCAATTGATGAACTGGATGAGGGCACAAGGAAGGCAAGGAGATATCCTGATTAAGATGAAACGGGGATACCACCTTAGGGAGAAACTCCGGAAAAGGGCGCAAAACCACCTTGTCCTGGTGAATCACCAGGAAGGGAGATTTGCATGACAGCGCTGCTAGCTCGGACACTCTCCGGAGAGACGTGACCGCTACTAGAAAGGCCACTTTCTGTGAAAGGCGAGAAAGGGAAACATCCCTCATAGGCTCGAAAGGCGGCTTCTGAAGAACAATTAGAACCCTGTTCCGATCCCAGGGCTCTAACGGCCGCTTGTAAGGAGGGACGATATGACAGACCCCTTGCAGGAACGTGCGTACCTGAGGAAGTCGTGCTGGGCGCTTCTGAAAAAATACAGATATCGCTGAGACTTGCCCCTTGAGGGAGCTGAGCGACAAACCTTTTTCCAACCCGGATTGCAGGAAGGAAAGAAAAGTAGGCAAACTAAATAGCCAGGGAGAGACTCCCTGAGCAGAGCACCAAGACAAGAATATTTTCCACGTCCTGTGGTATATCTTGGCGCAGGTAGGTTCCCTGGCCTGTCTCATGGTGGCAATGACCTCTTGAGACAATCCTGAACCCGCTAGGATCCAGGACTCAATGGCCATACAGTCAGGTTCAGGGCCGCAGAATTCTGATGGAAAAACGTCCATTGAGACAGCAAGTCTGGTCGGTCTGGTAGTGCCCACGGTTGGCCTACCGCGAGGTGCCACAGATCCGGGTACCACGACCTCCCTGGCCAGTCTGGAGCGACGAGGATGGCGCGGCGGCAGTCGGACCCGATCTTGCGCAGCACTCTGGGCAACAGAGCCAGAGGTGGAAACACATAAGGAAGCGGGAACTGCGACCAATCTTGAACTAAGGCGTCTGCCGCCAGAGCTCGGTGATCGTGAGACCGTGCCATGAAAGCTGGGACCTTGTTGTTGTGCCGGGACGCCATTAGGTCGACGTCCGGCATCCCCCAGCGGCGACAGATCTCTTGAAACACGTCCGGGTGAAGAGACCATTCCCCTGCGTCCATACCCTGGCGACTGAGGAAGTCTGCTTCCCAGTTGTCCACGCCTGGGATGTGAACTGCGGATATGGTGGAGGCCGTGGCTTTTCACCCACGTCAGAATCCGCCGGACTTCCTGGAAGGCTTGCCGACTGCGAGTTCCTCCTTGGTGGTTGATGTATGCCACCGCTGTGGAGTTGTCCGACTGAATACGGATCTGCTTGCCTTCCAGCCACTGCTGGAAGGCTGGTAGGGCAAGATACACTGCTCTGATCTCCAGAACGTTGATCTGAAGAGTGGACTCTTGCTGAGTCCACGTACCTTGAGCCCTGTGGTGGAGAAAGACTGCTCCCCACCCTGACAGACTCGCATCTGTCGACACTACCGCCCAGGATGGGGGTAGGAAGGATTTCCCTTTCGACAATGAGGTGGGAAGCAGCCACCATCGAAGAGAATCCTTGGCCGCCTGAGAGAGAGAGAGACGTTGCTGTCGAGGGACTTCGACCTCCCGTCCCATTGGCGGAGAATGTCCCATTGTAGTGGACGCAGATGAAACTGCGCGAAAGGGACTGCCTCTATTGCTGCCACCGTCTTCCCTAGGAAGTGCATGAGGCGTCTCAAGGGGTGTGACTGACCTGAAGGAGAGATTGCACCCCTGTCTGCAATGAACGCTATCTGACAAGCGGAAGCTTCACTACCGCTGAGAGAGTATGAAACTCCATGCCAAGATATGTTATCGACTGGGTCGGGGTTAGATTCGACTTGGAAAAGTTGATGATCCACCCGAAACCCTGGAGAGTCTCCAGCGCCACGTTCAGGCTGTGTTGGCATGCCTCTTGAGAAGGCGCCTTGACCAGCAGATCGTCTAAGTAAGGGATCACGGAGTGTCCCTGAGAGTGTAGGATTGCAACTACAGCTGCCATGACTTTGGTGAAGACCCGTGGGGCTGTCGCCAGACCAAAAGGCAGGGCTACGAACTGAAGGTGTTCGTCTCTTATAACGAAGCGTAGAAAACGCTGATGCTCTGGAGCAATCGGTACGTGGAGATAAGCATCCTTGATGTCTATCGATGCTAGGAAATCTCCTTGAGACATTGCGGCGATGACGGGTCGGAGGGATTCCATCCGGAACCGTCTGGTTCTCACGTGGTTGTTGAGAAGTTTTAGGTCCAGAACGGGACGGAAAGACCCGTCCTTTTTTGGTACCACAAACAAATTGGAGTAAAAACCGTGACCTTGCTCTTGAAGAGGAACAGGGATCACCACTCCTTCCGCCTTTAGAGTGCACACCACCTGCCGGAGAGCATCGGCTCGGTCGGGAGGCGGAGACGTTCTGAAGAATCGAGTTGGAGGACGAGAATGAACTCTATCCTGTACCCGTGAGACAGAATGTCTCGCACCCAACGGTCTTGGACCTGTGGCAGCCAAATGTCGCCAAAGCGGGAGAGCCTGCCACCGACCGAGGATGCGGAGAGAGGAGGCCGGAAGTCATGAGGAAGCCGCCTTGGTAGCGGGTCTTCCGGCTGTCTTTTTTGGGCGTGACTGAGCCCGCCAAGAATCTGAACTCCTCTGATCCTTTTGAGTCCTTTTGGACGAGGAGAATTGGGACCTGCCCGAACCTCGAAAGGACCGAAACCCCGACTGTCCCCTCCTCTGTTGGGGTTTGTTTTGTCTGGGCTGAGGTAAGGATGAATCCTTACCCTTGGACTGTTTAACGATTTCATCCAAGCGTTCACCAAACAGCCGGTCACCCGAAAATGGCAAACAGGTTAAACATTTTTTGGAAGCAGAATCTGCTTTCCATTCCCTTAACCACAAGGCTCTGCGTAAAACCACGGAGTAGGCAGATGCCACTGCCGTACGGCTCGTAGAGTCCAGGACAGCATTAATCGCGTAAGACGCAAATGCAGACATTTGAGAGGTTAAGGATGCCACCTGCGGAACAGATGTACGTGTGACCGTGTCAATCTGTGCAAGACCAGCTGAAATAGCTTGGAGTGCCCATACGGCTGCGAATGCAGGAGCAAACGACGCGCCGATAGCCTCATAGATGGATTTCAACCAGAGCTCCATCTGTCTGTCAGTGGCATCTTTAAGTGCAGCCCCATCCTCCACTGCAACCATGGATCTAGCCGCAAGCCTGGAGATAGGGGGATCCACCTTGGGACACTGGGTCCAGCTCTTGACCACGTCAGGAGGAAAGGGATAACGTGTATCCTTAAGCCGTTTGGAGAAACGCTTATCTAGATAAGCGTGGTGTTTCTGGACTGACTCTCTAAAGTCAGAATGGTCCAGAAAAGTACTTAATTTCCGCTTGGGAAATCTGAAATGGAATTTCTCCTGCTGTGAAGCTGACTCCTCCACAGGAGGAGCAGGGGGAGAAATGTCCAACATTTTATTGATGGACGCGATAAGATTGTTCACTATGGCGTCACCATCAGGAGTATCTAGATTGAGAGCGGTCTCAGGATCAGAATCCTGATCAGCTATTTCCGTCTCATCACACAGAGAATCCTCCTGCTGAGAGCCTGACCAGTGAGATGATGTAGAGGGCCCTCATAGCGAGCTCTCTTAGGCTGTCTGGGACTGTCGTCCGTGTCAGAGCCATCACCCTGGGATGCGTGGGACACCCCCGGAGCTGTTCCAACTGAGGGGGGCCAGGGAGCAATGAATCAACAGTGCCCATGGTCTGAGTTACTGGTCTAGACTGCAAAGTTTCTAGAATCTGAGACATAGTCACAGATAATCTATCCGCAAAAATTGCAAACTCTGTCCCCGTCACCTGGACAGTATTCACAGGTGGATCTCTCTGGGACACCTCCAGCAGAGGCCCTGGCCGAGCAGGGAGCACAGGGACCGAACACTGCACACAATGGGGGTCAGTGGAACCTGCCTGTAGAACAGCCTCACAAGCGGTGCAAGCAGCATAAAAAGCCTGTGCCTTGGCACCCCTGTTTTTTGCGGACGACATGCTGTATTCTCCTCCAGGAGGGTATATAGCCAAGAATCACCAGCGACTTAGTGCAATGTATAGCATGCATGCATAAAAATACAAATGAACACTTTCACTAGTGGGGTCAGCACCGGAGGGTGCCGCTTACCGCCCGCTAAGAGCGGGTGTGTAGTCGCCAGAATCCCGTGCCTGGGTGTCCCAGAACTTGTCTCCCCTTTCCAGCTCAGCCTGCACATCAGGAATGGCTGCCGGCGTTCTGTGAAGAGGGGCGGACCGTGGGCGTGCCTCAGACCAAGAGCGGGAAACTGGCTTCCCACTGTGCTCAATGTGAGGGCTGGAGTATGTAAAGCAGATTCCAGCCCTCGGCGCTGACTTTCTGTATCGCGTCCCGCCCTTCCCCTGACTGGCAGGCCTGGGGGCGGGAACGAAACGGAACTAGGCCGCAAAAGCCGGGGACTCTAGTAAAAAGCGCAGCCGACAAATCTGCACGGCCAGCGCGGATGTCCCCGGCGCACCACAAGTCCCAGCCGCGTCGCAGTAAAAACTGTCAGCAGGGGCCGGCGCGGCAGTTCCCCACACACTAACTCCCTTAGCAAGCTGTGGAAGTGTGGCACAAGCGCAGCAGCGCTATTGTCCCCGGCGCACCAACACACCCAGCAATGCTGCAGTGTGTGCGCGGTCTGTACGGGGACACGGAGTACCTTGGCGTAGCAGGGCCCTGTCCCTGACGAAACTCCGCTCCATATCCAGCAGATTCCCCAGGGGCTGTGGACGGAGCACGGTCTCTGTGCCTGGAGACCGGTAAATCCCACTTCACCCAGAGCCCAAAGGGGGATGGGGAAGGATGCAGCATGTGGGCTCCAGCCTCTGTACCCGCAATGGGTACCTCAACCTTAACAAACACCGCCGACACAAAGTGGGGTGAGAAGGGAGCATGCTGGGGGCCCAAGTATGGGCTCTCTTTTCTTCCAACCGACATAGTCAGCAGCTGCTGCTGACTAAAACAGTGGAGCTATGCGTGGATGTCTGACCTCCTTCGCACAAAGCTTGAAAACTGAGGAACCCGTGATCCCACGGGGGGTGTATAGGCAGAAGGGGAGGGGCCTTACACTTTTAAGTGTAATGCTTTGTGTGGCCTCCGGAGGCAGTAGCTATACACCCAATTGTCTGGGTCTCCCAATTAGGAGCGACAAAGAAAATAGATTTTAAAAAACAAATATCTTAAAATCGACTTTTGTATAAAACTTCAAAAACAGCAAGGGAAGAGAATGAAAAAGCTCCAATGTCAGACACTGATAGGAGTAAATCATTTAATAAATAAAATTAAACATTTGATTTTTGTCTATTGAGTTGCTGTTGTAATTAAAGGGCTTGTCCAGTATTAAAATATTGATTACCTATCCTGAGGATATTTCAGAATCCTATTTGTTAGGATTGTAGGAGCTGAAAAGACAAAAGGCGCAGATAGGATATTACCTGGGTGGGGGTAATATGCAGTTGGGGTGAGTGCCACTCATGTGAGGTAGTTGTGAAAGTCACAACAACTATAGACGCATGAATACAGAGTATCCGGATGCCATAAAAGATAATTAGGCTCAGTTGTGGAAATGAAAAGGTTAACACCGCACTGCTGTATAGGAGCAAAAACTTTAAAGGTTCATTGAAGATTAGTGATGAGTGGACTCGCAGATAACTGAGACCGGCTGATCTCGGGAATCCGGTTTCTAAAATTTGATACCGAGCCAAAGTCTATGGGGACAAGAATCCAGCAATTAAAAATGGGGGTAGACGGGATAGAGTAGGTGGAAGTAAGCGTGCTGCACTTCCCGAGACACTGGCACGGCTGTACGCTGCTCCCAGGCCGCACATTCACTTCCGGTGCAGCACATCAGGCTCATTTTATATTCACTGCTTTCCCCGCCCACTGGCGCCTGTGATTGAATGCACTCAGATGTACCCCCACCCTGAGTGGCAGCGTCAGCTGACTGCAATCAATCACAGGCGCCAGGACGGCCGGTGGGCGGGGAAAGCAGAGCAACTGTCTGCGGATCAGTATCGTGCTATAAAAATAAAACAATTGATGCATGGTCCCCCTATATTATGATACCCAGCACAGATAAATAAAGCCTACAGCTACAGGCTGCAGCCCCCAGTCCTGCGCTTATCTGAGCTGTGTATTAAAATAAAAATATGCATGTGGTTATTTTTTTTTTTTTTTTTTTAATTATTTAAATAAATTTAAAAAAAAAAAAAAAGTGTGCTATCCCCTCCAATTTTGATACCCAGCCATAATAAAGCCCAACAGTTGGGGGCTGGCATTCTTAGCCTGGGGAGTCCCAAGGTTATTCGAACCACCCCAGGCTAAGAATAGCAGCTTACAGCCGCCCTGGCATTATCGCATTGTCCATTAGATGCGACAAGCCCGGCACTTTACCCAGCTCTTACAAATTGCCCTGGTACGGTGGCAATCGCGGTAATATAAGGGGTTAATAACAGCCCACAGCTGTCATCACTAAGCTCTAGATTAGTAATGGCAGCCACCTATGACACCTCACCATCACTAATCTTTAAGTGAAAGTAAATAAAACACAAACACTGAGAAAAATCCTTTATTTAGGAAAAAAAAAAAAAAAAAACACCCTCATTCACCACTTTATTAATCCCCAAAACACCCCTGCAGGTCCCACGTAATCCACACAAGGTCCCACGATGATTCAGCTCTGCTACATCTGAACCTCACCGCGCATGATCATGGAACATGACTGCCCGCTGTGAGCTCCAGAGAATGAATGAGTCACGGCGATCAGCGGTAACATCACTCAGATTTGTTGCAGTCACAAGTGGAGTCTTCCACCTGTGACCGTACTCCCCGACTGGCACCGTCACTATTAAAGAGCAGGCAAGGTGCGGAGCACGGCCCCACACTTTAAGCCAGAATGCTTCAGGTCTCCAGAGATCATACCGTGGGAACCCGGGTATGACCTCCGGTGAACTGAGTGATGTCACTGCTAGTCCCCCGTGTCAGTGTTTCCCGGTGCCTGGAGAGATCAGCCATGTTTTCAGTCTCTCCAGGCTCAGACGTAGCAGAGCCAGGACCATCATGGGACGTTGTGTGGATTACAGCGAAGCTTCAAGGGTCTTTTTGGGGTTAATAAAGAGGATGCTGTATGTTATTTAAAAAGAATTAGTGATGGGGGGGGGGTGGTTTCTCATAGACCTGTGCCCATCACTTATTCTGGGCTTGATGATAGTTGTGCATGTAAATAACCCCTATTACCCTGATTACAACCGCACCAGGGCAATCGGGAAGAAAGAGGTAAAGCGCCAGGCTTGTCGCATCTAATGGGTGCGTCAATTCTGGGGCTGCTGTAGGCTGCTGTTCTTAGCCTGGGTGGGTCCCAATAACCATGGGACGCCCCAGGCTGAGAATACTAGGCTAGGTTGATTATGACTAAAGACCCCAGCGTCTGAAACGCATCAATCATGGGAAATTTTATACTCACCATGTTTTTTAACTATTAGGAATTAAAGAAGTTTTTTTAATCTCTAACAATTCTGTCTGCATGGACGTTTTGTGCCGGAGCACCTCCTTACTTGATTGTTCTACAGCCTCCCTTGTTCTACTGAGCACCGTCCAGGAGCTTTCATCCAGCTGAATTTTCAACAAACTGGTGAGCTGAAAACCCTTTTTTTTCCCCTGAGAATACTAGGCCCCAGCTGTTGGGCTTTATCATGGCTGAGTATCAAAATTAAAGGGGACCACATGCCATTTTTTAAAAATTATTTATTTACATAAAAAAAAGCAAAAAAAACCCCAAAAAAACAAAAACAAATAAACATGTGGTTCCTCTTATTTTGATACACAGCCAAGATAAGTGCAGGGCTGGAGGCTGCAGCCTACAGCTGTAGGCTTTATCTGCGTTGGGTATCATAATATGTTAACCCTTTCATTTCCACAGCTCATCCTAATACCCTAATTGTGGGAGTCAGATACTTGGTACCTTAGAAGTATTATAAATCCAGCACAGAAACTGATAGAAAATTCAAGAATTTTTATTAACAAGCATAGAGATGTGTGAAATATAAACATAACGTTTCGGTCACTTGACCTTACTCAGATTCACACACAAGGCTTGCACTGTATGGTTCCTGGCATAAAAGCACTGTAAATGGATATCACCGCTATGGGTCTCCATGTCCGTGCGGCATCCATTTACGCATAGATTGTACGGAGCTGGAATACCAAGCTCTTCACAAGTATACATACAAATCAATTATATAGGCCATACATATATTCTACTGTGGGCGATTATACACATTAACATTTAGGATAGAGATATGTGAAAATCCCAACACTGCATCTAATAATGGTTGGTGAGGACTTGTATGATGTGTCTGATGCCAAAGGTCTGTATGCCGTATTTTTTGTTGCATGTCGCCCAAGACTATGCCAACATAAAAGGACTATATAAAATTGTGAGATTCACAAGGAATTTGCTGTTTTATCTGCAATTTGTTCGTGTTTTTATTGTTACTTTCTCCCAAGTTGTAGAAGACAATTGCACAATTTGCTTTACACGTTACGATTCTGCATACGATATTGTATGCGATCGTAACCGCCCCCATCGTATGTGCGCCACGTTCAATTTTGTTGAATGTGCCGCGCAAATGATTAACGCCCATCACACGTACTTACCCGTCCATACGACCTCGATTTGGGCGGCGAACGTCCACTTCCTGGAGTGGGAGAGACGTTCGGCGTCACATCAACGTCACGCGGCAGCCGGCCAATAAAAGCGAAGATGAGCGGGACGTCAACATCCCGCCCACCTCCTTCCTTCCGCATTGCTGGCGGGAGCCGCGGGAAGCAGGTAAGATCTGTTCATCGTTCCTGGGGTGTCACACACTGCAATGTGTGCTACCCCAGGTACGATGAACAACCTGACGTGCAATTCTAGAGAAAGGTACGATGTGTATGCGATGAACGTTTTACCGTTCAATTGCAATCACACGTACCTGTCACATACTGCAATGTACCTTACGATGCCGGATGTGCGTCACTTACGACGTGACCCAGACACATCGTAAGATATATTGTAGTGTGTAAAGCGGGCTTTAATGCCGATGACCAAAATCGCCTTATCCCGAGAGAAAACCTTACAGATCGTAAAGCATTAAAGATAATAAATGAGAGCCCACCTGTTTCTGGTTGATGAAAAGACAAAAAGGTAAAGCATTTCTTTCGCAGGGCGTCTTCCAGCTGCTTGCGCAATCGTCCTCTCATCCAAATAATATCCTGAAGTGACAGGACCATCCAGATGTAATATAAAATAACAGGATGGTATGTAGTATTACAAGAGAGAGGAGGGTTTGTTACCGCCTGTGATGGCAGAAGCTCATGCATGTCTTTCCTCCGCAATCCAAGAAGAGGTACATAGGCAGGCTCAGCAGAAGAGGGCAGGAGACGCTTGCACTCCGAGACCAGCAAGCAGTTCTGCAGGCACACCTCAAACTGGACATGGTGGAGCGGATATGTGAAAGAGAAAAGACAAGAATATATAAAACTAAAAAGGTAAAACATCGCTCATCATTCCCACTGCTGGGAAGAAAGAACAGACGTAATACACCAACCTTATTGTCCTCCTCGGTTATTCCTTCCTCCTGCTTCTTCACCTGCAAGTCTAGCAACATCTCCTGTACCAGCCGATGAATAACTTCTACCCTCAGCCAAAACTTCCTCTGCAGTCGTAGCTCTCTTTGTGTCTTAAAAGAAAAAAATAAGTGTAGAAAATTTTGAGGTAGGGGGAAATCATGTAAAAAGATAGTCATCAATCAGTGACACCCACCAGACTCTCAGCCGCACCACCCAGATGTGTTCCGGGACGGAAATGATGGAGCTACCAATTTTCTGTCGCCGTGACTTAAGATTGCTCTGTACAGTTCGCTGTCCTTGTAATCATTATTTACTCCTATAAAAATGTCTTAAAGGCAGAGATTTCACTGTTACCTTGTGCTGGAGAAATGTGGCCGACAGAAACCAGCAAGGGAGGCACATTAGTCAAGGCACATCGTGCCACCAAAAATAGTGCTCTCAGTTAATCACAACTATATTCAAGGATAGGCGACACAGAGGCGCCCCGTATCTCAGGGTGCAGAGGATGGAGAGGATAGCACGTCAGATACCACCTATGCACGTTACACAGAGTTATGGTATAATTAAAGATGACCTTGCAAGATTATAAATGTTGCTAAAACGTGATGACAGGCGATTATGTGCAGTTGTAGGTACAGGGGTTACATTCTCAATGCAGCAGAAATTAAAGGGAACCTGTCACCAGATTTGGCGATTGTAACCTGCGGCCACCACCAGTGAGCTCTTATACATAACATTCCAGAATACTGTATATAAGAGCCCAGGCCGCTCTGTATAACGTAAAAAAAACCTTTACAATACTCACCTAGAGGGCAGTCCCAGTCCGATGGGTGTCGCTCCTCTCTGCAGTGATTGCGGTCCTCCTTCGACCAAGCCCAGTATAGATGACGTAACCTATATCATCCACACAAGCCGGCATTGCAGTCCTGCGCATGCGCACTTTGATCTGCTCTGCTGAGGGCACATCAAAGTATTGTAGTGCACATGCGCGAGCGGTCTTTAACCTTTCCTTGTGCCTTCGCTTTACAGTACTTTGATCTGCCTTACTGAGGGCAGATCAAAGTCCGCCTGCGGAGGACTGCAATGCCGGCTTGTGTGGCTGATGTAGGACAAGTCATCCATACTGGGCTGAAGGAGGACCGCGATCACCGCAAAGAGGAGGCGCTGGACCGGAGAGCAGTGACATTTATCGGACCGGACTTCCCCCTGGTTAAGTTAATAGTGTTTTATTACGTTCCACAGAGCGGCCTGGGCTCTTATATACAATATTCTGAAATGCTGTATGTAGGAGCTCATTGGTGGTGGCCGCAGGTTACAGTCATCAAATCTGGCGACAGGTACCCTTTAAACTCTTTACTCTTCCTATGCTACCAGGACCTAATATTAATATCAAGGAATGGGTTAATAGTGCCCCGGGTATACCAGGGATCCGGTGTTGCCTGGATAATGACCAAAACCTAATAAGTGCCACCTTGTAGGTATAGAGAAGGGGAAGTTTAAACATAGGAATCAGGACAAGGTCAATTTCTGTGCTATTGGAGCATGTAATGGCTGGAGGGGAGTTATCGCCTTGTATTGTGAAGAGGTCTCATGCCATAGTGAAACAGTCCTGGAATCTCCTGCCATGCGCAGGTTTAGGTCATTATCCAGGCAACACTGGATCCCTGATATACCCGGGGCACTATTAACCCATTCCTTGACATTATTAGGACCCTGTCGTCCATATTCTGGACTCGCATACATCTCATTAAGCCTCTATAGGCTGTTGGTTACTATAGCGACACCCGTTACCTGTGTACCTACTAATACACCTACCTATCATATACACCACCTAGCCTCTTTACAGGTCGTTCAGCGATGATAACACAGAGAATATGGAATTAATCCATCTGATGGTCAGATTTTGATAAAGGCCTGGGGCCGAAACGTCAAAAACTGTTTACGGACTGTTTTACACCTATTTTCACTGAATAAAGAATCTATAAGAAATTCCATTCCCTGTTTTACTTATTGGGGTTCTATGAGTGCCGGAGTTCTTTTTCTTTTTTGTTCTAATTTTCTCCTGAGCACCTACTTTGTGATGCGGGGTCTCTCCAAAAAAAATGTCATATACCGGGTCAGGCTGCAACACCATTTATAAATGTAGGATTTCCTCCAAGAAATTGTCTTAGATTATCTGGAAAAATGCTCGAGTTCCCCATTGCCTTCCATTATATATGGGTACTAGAGTCATGCCATTCTAAGCATCCAACTGCTCATTAAAAGTACCGAGCACCCGAGCATGATAGTGCTCGCTCATCACTAGTTCTGAAGTTTTGCTTATGGTTGAAGATGTGGCGGTATTGCCATCTCATACATATATGATATATCCACAGGATATGCCATGAATATATAGGAAATGCAGATCCCACCAACGAAGCCTGCATCTCAAGACCTAGAACGGGTTCCTGATGCATGCTGCAGTCAACGGAGAAGGTGCTCAGAACTATAAGGATAGGTGACCACGATCCGGATGACAATGCATTCTAGGCTGCGGACACTGACCGTGGGAACGTACCCTAAGAGCTCCTTCCACCGAAAAAAAACAAACACCTCCCAAGGAGGCCCTGATCTTGAGATATATTCTATACATTTATGGTATCTAATATATAAAGGTAGGTGTGTGTGTGTCTGCTAAAGGAATCTGCACCGTCGCATTTACAATCACGAAATTTTGCACAGACGCCACATGTGACCCAGGGAACGTCGTAAACTATGTTTTGACAGGAAAATATAACCCCACGCTTTACAGTTAAGGGGGCATTAGACTTGCAATATTGCAATCGATATCGCTAGCGAGCGTACCCGCCCCCGTCGATTGTGCGACACGGGCAAAACGCTGCCTGTGGCGCACAACATCGCTTACACCCGTCACACGGACTTATCTTTCCTGCGACGTCGCTGTAGGCGGCGAACCGCCTCCTTTCTATGTGGGCGGATCGTGCGGCATCACAGCGACGTCATACGGCAGCCGTCCAATAGAAGCGCAGCGGCGGAGAGGAGCGGGCGGAATATCCCAACCACCTCCTTCCTTCCTCATCGCCGGTGGATGCAAGTAAGGAGATGTTTGTCGTTCCTGCGGTGTCACACATAGCGATGTGTGATGCCGCAGGAACGTCGAACAGCATCGTACCTGCAGCAGCAACGATATTATGAAAAGGAGCGACGTGTCAACGATTTTTGCCGTCTTTGTGATCATTGATCGTCGCTCCTAGCTGTCACACGCTGTGATATTGCTAACGACGCTGGGTGTGCGTCACAAACACCGTGACCCAGACGATATATCATTAGCGATGTTGCAGCATGTAAAGCACCCTTTACTCTCCTAAAAAACATGCCTCCATTAAAGTAAATGGAGCCTGGAACTACTGGTTTTAATAGCAGCTGTGATTGGTTGCTATAGGAACAAAAGAGTTTTAGTATAAGAAGCTTATGTGTGAGGTAATATGATGTCGGTGGGGAGATGGATAGAGAGAGAGAGACAGACCGGGGAAAGAGACAGATCAGACACACACACAGATAGACACAGACAGACAGAGACAGAGACAGACAGCGACACACAGACAGAGACTGGGAGAGAGACAAAGAGACAGTTACGATCCCGGGCAACGCCCGGGTACTACAGCTAGTATATAATAAATGTAAGAGATAGAAATACCCATTTAAAAGGGAACCAACAAAGAATTTTCGTATATAACCTAAAGCCAGTGCTATACTGGCACTATCAGGCTGATGCTATACATACCTTTAGTGGTCAGCTCGGATGTTTAGGCTTTCAAATCCATCAAAGTAAAGATTAAAAAATCAGTAGCTGCTTGTGTGGCAACTGCAATGGAGCAGATAATATCTGGGTGGGTATTCATATGGATTCCCACCCCCTGCCTGTTTCTCCCTCTCTCTGTTCTCTATGCTAATTTTACTATTCACTAATTTCTTCACTAAGATGGCATAGGAGTTGGAGCCTGCACATAGCGTTTATCTCCGGCGCCATCTTTGTGAAGATCGTGTTACCCCCTGCTATTCTAATCTTGTGGCTGAAAGGGTGGCGCATGCACCCTCGCTTCTTCTGCTCTTGTTGTGACTGCGGGAGCGCGCGCGGTCAAAACAGAAGTGGAGACTGCCCCCTGAAACAGCTGATCGGAGGACGCAACAAACCGGCGGAACAAGCCGACAGCAGCATGCCAGAGACATCGGATCGCACGGGGTCAGGGGAGGTAAGTTCACAATGGCCTCACCTAACCCCGTGACGTCAGTGCCGCTGTACTGGCACGGTGTCCTCTTCTGCAGCTAATCGCATCCTCCGATCAGCTGTTCTCCACTTCTGTTGTGAACGTGCACACTCCCGTGGGCACGAGAGCAGAAGCGAGGGCGCATGCGCCGCCCTCTCAGCCGCAAGAATAGAATAGCAGGAGGTAACACATTCTTCACAAAGATCGCACCAGAGATAAGAGCTATGCGCAGGCGCCAACTCCGACGCCATCTTAGTGATGAAATTAGTGAATAGTAAACTTAGCATAGAGAACAGAGAGAGGGAGGAACAACAGGCAGAGGGCGGGAATCCATATGAATACCCACCCAGATATAATTTGCTCCATTGCAGCTGCCACTCAAGCAGCTGCTGATTTTTTTAAACTTTACTATGTTGGATTTGAAAGCCTAAACATCCGAGCTGACGACTAAAGGTATGTATAGAATCAGCCTGATAGTGCCAGTATAGCACTGGCTTTACCTTATATACGAAAATCCTGATGATTGGTTCCCTTTAATGATCATACATCAGAATCCTCTCAGCTATTGGCAGCTGCACTATTTTATAAATATGGTGCTAAAAATTAGCATTTACCAGGTCAGGATCACATCGCTGGCAGTTGGCACCAAGGAAATATCCATAAGACAGATGCCTACCACAATCTCCAATGTACAACTGTGATGTTACCATTTGTGCCATGTTTAACCGTAATAACTAGCTTGGGTCATTTCTAACCAAAATGGAAAGGATCAGCAACAAAATTACCTAAAAAGGATCATAAAACAATGGAAAAACATTTACCAAAAACCCCCATCTAATCAATCCACTAATATAAAGGTGGAAGGTTTACTCCATGACAGTGAGTACGTCATCCTGTGGAGGGTCAGGTACATTCTCAGGGGGCGCGGGGTCAGCGGTGTGATTACCTCCTCCAGCTGATGGCAGAGACTGGCACTAGCCCCACTTGGATCCACAATTTGGCATAACTCTAGTAGTAGTTTACTAAACAGAGGATTCCTCTCCAGATCTTCTTCCACTAAGTGAAGCATTGGGATACGGGAATTCACTAAAAGGAAAGATACTTTTATTAGTAAGATGGCAACTTCTGGACGACCTAAAATCCCACACCTGTGCTTTTTATTGAAAATGGGAGGTTGTAGAAGCAGTGTTTGTATTCGCAGGATGTGTCAGTGTCTGGGGTCCAAAGCCTTGAGAAGGGTTTGAATGAAGAAGCCGACGTTCCGCACTTTACATTGGCCATCAGTGGGACTGGTGGAAAGAGCTGAGCTTTTCCATGACCTCCAGGTAACACAGGCTAGAATTGGTTCAAATAGATTCCCACGAGCCAATCCAATAGCCATGGCACTGGTCTGTGGCTAGCAGTACCGCCTCTTACCTGCCGACATCCACCGCTCTTGGATTAGTTGGCCTACCGTGATGTCATTAGTGCGGTCTACCGAAAGTGAGGTCACACCGGGCCAGCTAATCAATAAAGAACCACTCTGCTGCAGCCACAGACCTCTGTGATGGCCAAAGGAAGAAGACGCACAATTTGAGTCACTCCAACCCCATCATCAGAGGCTGATTCACAAATAACATAGAAAGAAAGGAAAGGATCCGGCACCAATTTCTTAAAATAAAATCATGCAAAGTTTATTGGATTCTTAAAAAATTCCTGTGGAAACCAAGGGAGGGGGGGGTACCAGGCATGGGGACTTTACGCGTTTCCGACTCACATTAAAAACACAAAAAGTCCTTATTCATTATGAATAAGGACTTTTTGTGTTTTTAATGTGAGTCCGAAACGCGTAAAAGTTCCCATGCCTGGTACCCCCCCTCCCTTGGTTGAATAAGGACTTTTTGTGTTTTTAATGTGAGTCCGAAACGCGTAAAGTTCCCATGCCTGGTACCCCCCCTCCCTTGGTTTCCACAGGAATTTTTTAAGAATCCAATAAACTTTGCATGATTTTAAGAAGAAATTGGTGCCGGATCCTTTCCTTTCTTTCTATGTTTCTGCCTTTACCGGTTGGACTTACCGGTGGATTCCAGGCACCCGCAAGGAACAGCAGTCCGGGTTGCAGGTGAGCTGAAAAACATTTTTGTGATTCACAAATAACTAGCCTCAGTGCACAACAAGAAGCACAACAGTGTAACGCCATCATGGGGTGGTGTCTGGTACTGGATCTCAGCCCCATTGATATAACTGGGATTTATTTGCAGCTAATGCGCAGTACCAGACATTGCCACATGAAGAAGTGTGGCGCTGCTGAGTTTTGCAGTGGTATTTCATATATCAGTCACAGTAAAGAGATGATCTGATGAAGACACACTTTTTAATGGAAATCAGCGTGGTCACAGCCCACTCATCATCCTCAGCAACTAGCCAGCATTAAAATGGATGGCCGATTGTCATAATACATGGAGAGTCCTTGTCCACAGGGACCAATCCATTCTGGGAGGAAAGCTACATTCAGCTGATGCCCAGATGATCCATGAGAAGTGGCCGCGCATGCGCACTCACTCCACCTTACAGTAATCGGTAGATGCATAGGCGATGCAGGTCACCTGACCGCAGGGCGTATGACAGCTTTTTTGCATATGGGACTTTCTTTGAAATAAGGACACCCAGACACATAACGAACGTGGAGCATATCTGTCCTCACCGTACTGCAGGCTCCGGGACGCCATCTCCACACTGCGCAGTCTCCGCCGGGTCTGCTCGCACTTCTCTCACTTTCCCCCGTTATTAGTTATACATCTTGGACCATTTACACACAAGCGGCGGGAAAGATTCAAACTGACGTCACTTCTCCGAGCATGGTCGCTAGAGGGAGCGCTACCGGCAACTGTTATGTCCCTTCCTGCACTACGGAAAAATGGCGGCAGCCTGCAGCGCTGCGTGTTCATTCGGGAGGTCCAGTGTGTTCACATTGTGAGTCACGGCAGTGTTGTCAGCTCAGTCTCATAATACACTAATATCGTGACTCACTACATGAACTGCAGTTACATTATGTTAGAGGAGTTTCACTGGAATGGGTCCTAACGAAGGAAAATGTGGGTGATACTAATGCCTTACCCTAGTAACGAAATAATGACGTCACGTCCAGCAGTCACCTGACCATTACAGCCAATCACTCACCTCTGGTGATGTTTGGCTGCAGTGGTCAAGTGACTGATGGACATGACGTCATCACCTAGTGAGGGTACAGGGTAACGCCAGTGGTGATGAAGTGCTGGGATTCAGGGGCTGAGCACTTGGTATTACATTCCTCTTATATACCTAGTCTTGTATGATTCCAGAGACACCCTTAATGGATTCCAAAGGAGTAAAATGTCTACTGGCCAAACTGACTGATAAACCTTGTCTTCTCATGAGCTCACAGGACTCAAGCCCTGGCTCTGAGCTACAGTATGATTGGCAGGTCCAAACATGTCCCCAGCAGAAGTGCCATCATGGTCAGCGGGGAGAGGGCCTCTCCAAAGTCAGACGGAGGGACAGATACGTGTACACAGAGGCAGCTCAGCCCGAGCAAAGCTGGAACTGATGGAAACCATATCCAAGTGCTTGTCTTTACAGTTTTCCTAGAATAATACCGTGTAAAGCGGTGGTCCCACAATAGACATTTATCACACAGCGGCACCGTACAGATGACGGTTATACTTCATGCATGCGCACTGTTGGGGAGTCTCCACCTGTTCCTTAACATTTCTTTGGTGCAGTGTTGTGCACGATTGATGGCGGCCCCAACGTTATCACTGTAGTCACATAGGGAAAGGGGTGTTCAGAGATTTATGGTGCCTTGACAGGAAATGTCACATGTGTGGTAGATGCAAGTCCCACCAATAGGACCAGCTGGTGGGTAATGATGGCACCACCATGCTCAGTACTTGTAATTAGTAGTTGGACAGTCGGATGGGCTCGACTCGACTATCCAATATAATGGAAGTAAATCTTCCAGAAAAATGTTTGAATTTCCCATGAATTTCCATTGTGCTCAGTACTTGAGTCGAGCCTGTCCAACTGCTCATTTCAACTACCAAGCACCTGAGCATGGTAGTGCTTGCTCATCAGTAGTGGTGGAAATTCCCAAACCAGTGGGAATTCTGAGCCCCTCTCCATTGACATTGGGCCCCATTCTAAGGAGAGATGCTGGTTTTGTTGGTGGGATGTGTATCTGCTATATAGTTATGGCCTATCCTGGGGTTATACGTGCAGTTGAAATCAGTAGTTTACATACACTATCTGAAAAGACACATATGCATGTTTTCCTCACTATCTGACATGAAATCATAATAAACCTTTCGTGTTTTAGGTCAATTAGGAACCAAAATTATTTATATTTCCCAAATGTCAGAATAATGAGAGAGAGAATGTTTTAAGGCATTTTTATTACTTTCTGCAAAGCCAAAAGTTTACATACACTAAGAGTACTATGCCTTTAAACAATATGGGACATATGATGATGTCATGTCTTTGGAAGCTTCTGATAGGTTTATTGACAACATCTGAGTTAATTACAGACACAACTGTGGATATATTTTAATGCACACCTGAAACACACTGCTTCTTTGTGTAGGATCATGGGAAAGTCAAAATAAATCAGCCAAGATCTGAGGAAGAGAATTATGGACTTGCACCAGTCTGGTTCATCCTTGGGTGCAAATTCAAGATACCTGAAGGTGCCTCATTCAATCTGTATAAACAATTATATGCAAGTACAAACAAGGTGGGAATGGACAGCCATCATACCAATGAGGAAGGAGCCGAGTTTTGTGTACCAGAGATGAATGTGCTTTGGTCAGACATGTGCATATCAACCCAAGAACAAAAGCAAAAGACTAAGTTAAGATGCTGGCGGGGAAGCTGGTAAGATTGTGTCATTATCCATAGTGAAATGAGTACTATTTCAATATGGGCTGAAAGGCCACCTCTGCCAGGAAGAAGCCATTACTCCAAAAGAAACTAAAAAAGCCAGATTAACGTTTGCAAATGCACACAGGAAGAAAGACCTTAATTTTTGGAGAAATGTCCTGTGGTCTATTGAAACTGTTTGGCCATAATGACCATCGTTTCGTTTGGAGGAAAAAGAGAGAAGCTTTGAAGCTTAAGAACACCATCCCAACTGTGAAACACGGGGGTGGCAGCATTATGTTGTGGGGTTGTTTTGCTGCAGGAGGGACTGGTCGACTTCACAAAATAGATGCCATCATAAGGAAAGATTATGTGGCAATACTGAAGCAACATCTCAAGACATCAGCTAGGAACTTAAAGCTTGGGTGGAAATGGGTCTTCCAAATGGACAATGACCTGAAGCATACTGCAAAACTGGTTACAAAGTGGCTGAAAGGGAACCAATCACCAGGATTTTCGTATACACTGCGTGCAGAATTATTAGGCAAGTTGTATTTTAGGGGATTTTTTTTATTATTGATCAACAACTATGTTCTCAATTAACCCAAAAGACCCAACAGAAGTTTGTTTTTTAGATTTGGCAATCTTCGGAGGATATCTGTTTGTGCAGGTAACTATTACTGTGCAGAATTATTAGGCAACTTAATAGAAAATAAATATATTCCCATCTCACTTGTTTATTTTCACCAGGTAAACCAATATAACTGCACAAAATTTAGAAATAAAAATTTCTGACATGCAAAAACAAAACCCAAAAACATTAGTGACCAATATAGCCACCTTTCTTTATTATGACACTCAGCAGTCTATCATCCATAGATTCTGTCAGTTGCTTGATCTGTTTGCGATCAACATTGTGTGCAGGAGCCACCACAGCCTCCCAGACACTGTTCTGAGAGGTGTACTCTTTTCCCTCCCTATAGATCTTACATTTTATGAGGATCCACTTGTTCTCTATGGGGTTCAGATCAGGTGAACAAGAGAGCCATGTCATTATTTTTTCATCTGTTAGACCTTTACTGGCCAGCCACGCTGTGGAGTAGTTGGATGCATGTGATGGAGCATTGTCCTGCATGAAAATCATGTTTTTCTTGAATGATACAGACATTTTCATGTACCACTGATTGAAGAAGTTATCTTCCAGAAACTGACAGTAGGTCTGGAAGTTAAGCTTCACTCCATCCTCAACCCGAAAAGGTCCCACAAGTTTATCTTTGATGATACCAGCCCATACCAGTACCCCACCTCCACCTTGCTGGCGTCTGAGTCGGAGTGGAGCTCTCTGCCCTTTACTAATCCAGCCTCTGGCCCATCCATCTGGCCCATCAAGAGTCACTCTCATTTCATCAGTCCATAAAGTCTTTGAAAAATCAGTCTTAAGATATTTCTTGGCCCAGTCTTGACGTTTTATCTTATGTTTCTTGTTCAAAGGTGGTCGTTTTTCAGCCTTCCTTACCTTGGCCATGTCCCTGAGTATGGCAGACCTTGTGCTTTTTGATACTCCAGTAACATTGGAGCTCTGAAATATGGCCAAACTGGTGGCAAATGGCATCTTCGCAGCTTAACGCTTGATTTTCCTCAATTCATGGGCAGTTATTTTGCGCCCTTTTTTCCCAATATGCTTCTTGCGACCCTGTTGGCTATTTGCATTGAAACGCTTGATTGTTCGGTGATCACGCTTCAAAAGTTGGGCAATTTCAAGACTGCTGCATCCCTCTGCAAGACATCTCACAATTTTGGACTTTTCAGAGCCTGCCAAATCTCTATTCTGACCCATTTTGCCAAAGGAAAGGAAGTTGCCTAATAATTAAGCACACCTTATATAGGGTGTTGATGTCATTACACCACACCCCTCCTCATTACAGAGATGCATCACCTGATTTACTTAATTGGTAGTTGTCTCTCAAGCCTATACAGCTTGGAGTAGGACAACATGTATAAAAATTATCATGTGATCAAAATACTCATTTACCTAATAATTTTGCACACAGTGTATAAGCTAAAGCCAGTGCTATACTGGCACTATCAGGCTGATTCTTTACATACCTCTAGTGGTCATCTCGGATGTTTCAGTTTTGAAATCCAAAAAAGTAAAGTTTATAAAATTAGCTGCTTGTTGAGTGGCAGTTGCAATGGAGCAGATAATATATTCATAGTTATCCCCTCCCTCTGTTAGAATAAGTATTATACAAATGATTCACTGTTACAGGACCTGTGTGAGGTCATACCCATGTGACCAGAAGGGGCGTGGCCTCAGCCAACAAAGATGGATACCAGGTCACATTGGTATGACATCACTCAGGTCCTTCCTCATGAAAAGTTAAATCGATGGTATAATACTTACAGTGCTGGCCAAAAGTATTGGCACCCCTGCAATTCTGTCAGATAATACTCAGTTTCTTCTTGAAAATGATTGCAATCACAAATTCTTTGGTATTATCTTCATTTATTTTGCTTGCAATGAAAAAACACAAAAGAGAATGAAACAAAAATGAAATCATTGATCATTTCACACAAAACTCCAAAAATGGGCCAGACAAAAGTATTGGCGCCCTTAGCCTAATACTTGGTTGCACAACCTTTAGCCAAAATAATTGCGAACAACCGCTTCCGGTAACCATCAATGAGTTTCTTACAATGCTCTGCTGGAATTTTAGACCATTCTTCTTTGGCAAACTGCTCCAGGTCCCTGAGATTTGAAGGGTGCCTTCTCCAAACTGCCATTTTGAGATCTGTCTACAGGTGTTCTATGGGATTCAGGTCTGGACTCATTGCTGGCCACTTTAGTAGTCTCCAGTGCTTTCTCTCAAACCATTTTCTAGTGCTTTTTGAAGTGTGTTTTGGGTCATTGTCCTGCTGGAAGACCCATGACCTCTGAGGAAGACTCAGCTTTCTCACACTGGGGCCTACATTATGCTGCAAAATTTGTTGGTAGTCTTCAGACTTCATAATACCATGCACACGGTCAAGCAGTCCAGTGCCAGAGGCAGCAAAGCAACCCCAAAATATCAGGGAACCTCCACCATGTTTGACTGTAGGGACCGTGTTCTTTTCTTTGAATGCCTCTTTTTTTTCCCTGTAAACTCTATGTTGATGGCTTTTCCCAAAAAGCTCTACTTTTGTCTCATCTGACCAGAGACCATTCTTCCAAAACGTTTTAGGCTTTCTCAGGTAAGTTTTGGCAAACTCCAGCCTGGATTTTTTATGTCTCGGGGTAAGAAGTGGGGTCTTCCTGGGTATCCTACCATACAGTCCCTTTTCATTCAGACGCCGACGGATAGTACGGGTTCACACTGTTGTACCCTCGGACTGCAGGGCAGCTTGACCTTGTTTGGATGTTAGTCGAGGTTCTTTATCCACCATCCACACAATCTTGTGTTGAAATCTCTCGTCAATTTTTCTTTCCTTCCACATCTAGGGAGGTTACCCACAGTGCCATGGGCTTTAAACTTCTTGTTGACACTGCGCACCGTAGACACAGGAACTTTCAGGTCTTTGGAGATGGACTTGTAGCCTTGAGATTGCTCATGCTTCCTCACAATTTGGATTCTCAAGTCCTCAGACAGTTCTTTGGTCTTCTTTCTTTTGTCCATGCTCAATGTGGTACACACAAGGACACAGGACAGAGGTTGAGTCAACTTTAATCCATGTCAACTGGCTGCAAGTGTGATTTAGTGATTGCCAACACCTGTTAGGTGCCACAGGTAAGTTACAGGTGCTGTTAATTACACAAATTAGAGAAGCATCACATGATTTTTCAAACATTGCCAATACTATTGTGCACTCCTTTTTTATGTTTGGTGTGGAATTATATCCAATTTGGCTTTATGACTTTTTTTTTTTTCATTGAAGACAAATTAAATGAAGATAATAATACCAAAGAATTTGTGATTGCAATCATTTTCAAGAAGAAACTGAGTATTATCTGACAGAATTGCAGGGGTGCCAATACTTTTGGCCAGCACTGTATGCTAATTCTAACAGCAATGCACTGCTATTTGACAGGTGCAACAGGAAGGGAATATGTGAGCCGGATTTTGTTATTTATTCCCGCCCCTGTCTGCCTGCTTGGTCTTCCTCCCTCTGTCGTCGTCATAGACAATAATTCCGGTGCAGGCAAACAGACATGGGTGGGAATAGATAGCAAGATACAACCTAGAATGTTTCTTCCTGTTGCACCTGTCAATCAAATAGCAGTACATTGCTGGAACTTTACTTGCACATATTTTTAAAATAAAACAACCAATCTCTGAACAAAAGGTATGCTTAGATTCAGCATCCAAGCTCCAGTATAACACTGGCTTAGCTTTATATATGAAAATCCTGATAGTTGAGTTTCTCTATGGATAACAAAGTCAATGTTTTGGAGTGGCCATCACAAATCCCCAATCGCAATCCTATTAAACATTTTTGGGCAAAGCTGAAGAGGCAGGTGCGAGGTGCAGGCCGACCTACAAACATGGCTCAGTTACACCATTTTTGTCAGGAGGAATTAGCTCAAATTCTTACGGGAAAGGTTTATTCTGATTACATGTCAAATAGTGAGAAAAAATGCAGATATGTCTTTTTAGATAGTGGATGGAAACTTCTGGTTTCAACTGTATGTATGACATGGGAATACCCCTTGCAGTCAAATAGTGGGCTCAGGACAACAGTTGTAAATTTCATGGTAAATCCAAGGGGTGGGTCTCCTAGCAGCTAGACACTTACCTATCCTGTTTAGATAACTTCGAGCCAGTTTGGAACAATTGATTGAAAACTGGAAACCAACATGTAAGCTCTGATTTACAATTTAAGTATACGAACAGAATTCTAAAACCCAGTACAGAATTATTTAAGTTAATTGAAATCCATTGGGTTGTAATCCGACACAAAATCCATAACAAAGTCTGCAGGTCAGGCTACATAAACTCAAGGCTTATTGGAAAAATGCCAATGCAGTCTTTTGAGTCAAAGTCAGAAGTTAATCCAGCATAAAGGAGAAGTATATGGGTCCTTACTTTATATTTCCCATTCCGCTTTAGTCCATTTTTGCTTTTGGCTCAAAAAACTGCACTGATCTCTCTCTGTCTCTCTGTCTCTCTCCCTCTTTCTTTCCAAGCGATTCATACTCACCGATCACCGGCGCACGCGGCTGTCACACTGCTCATTAGCCTCATTACATATTCACTGCACCCGCTTATTAGGTTCATACATATTCACTCCTCCCCATCTGTGATTGGTTGCAGTCAGACGCGCCCCCATGGTGAGTGACAGCTGTCTGACTGCAACCAATCACAGCCGCCGATGGGCGTGTCTACATTGTACAGTACAATAAATAAATAATTAAAAAAAGCCTTGTGGTCCCTGCAATTTTGATACCCAGCCAAGATAAAGCCTTAAAGTTGAGGGCTGGTATTTTCAGGCTGGGGAAACCCATGTTATTGGGAGCCCCCATCCTAAAAATATCAGTCAGTAGCCGCCCGGAATTGCCGCATCCATTGGCTCTTCCCGATTACTCTGGTGCAGTGGCAATAAGGGTAATAAAAAATTAATGGCAGCTCATAGCGGCTACTAAGTCCTAGATTAGTCATGGCAGGTGTCTATGAGACACCCCCCCATTACTAATGTGTAAGTGAAAGTAAATAAACACAAACACCCAAAAAATCCTTTATTTGAAATAAAAGACAAAAAAAATCCTCTTTCACCAGTTTATTAACACCCCAAACATTCCAGGTCCGCTGTAATCCACACAAAGTCCTATGACGCTTCCAGCACTGCTATATCTGACACAGCGAGCGCCATAGAACAAGACTGCTCGCTGTGAGCTCCACGCAGCAACTGAAGTGAGTCACGCTATCAGTAATGATATCACTCAGGTTAGCCTCAGCCACAGCTGGAGTCCTCCACCTGTGACAGCAAATCACCAGAGTGACTGAAGTGAGCAGTGCGATCAGCGGTGCCGTCAGGTGATTTGTGGTCACAGCTGGAGTCCTCCACCTGTGAGCGCAAATCAGGCCACGACTGAAGTGAGCTGCAGCTGGAGGACTCACGTGAGTGACGGCACCGCTGATCGCGCAGGTCACTTCAGTAGCGGCCTGAACCTCACAGCAGTGAACCCGGGAACTTACTGCTGGGACACACGCCGTACTGTGGGACCCGTAATTGTGATGTCAGGGGTCCACCCCAGTTTGATCACTGCAGCTCTGTCTGCACTCACAGCGGGCAGTCATGTTCTATGGCGCTCACTGTGACAGGACAGGGATGTAGCACATCTGAATTGCCGTGGGACCTCTTGTGGATTACTTCGGACCTAGAGGGGTTTTGGGGGTTAATAAAGTGTTGAAAGAGGGTGCTTTTTATTTTATTTCAAATAAAGGATTTTTTGTCTGTTTGTGGTCATTTACTTTCACTTACAGATTAGAGATGGGGGTCTCAGACACCTGCCATCACTAACCTAGGGCTTAGTGGCACCAATGGGCTGCCATTAACTCCTTATTACCCTGATTGCTACTGCACCAGGGCAATCGTGAAGAGCTGGGTCCAGCACCAGAATTGGAGCATCTTATGGATGCGCCACTTCTGGGGCAGCTGTGGGCTGCTATTGTTAGGTTGAAAAGGGCCAAATAACGATGGCTCTTCCCACCCTAATAATATCAGCCCCCAGTTGTCCGCTGTACGTTGGCTGGTATTAGAAAAATGGGGCTGACCCCACATTTTATATATATATATATATACATATATATATATATATATATATATATATATATATATATATATACAGTGCCTACAAGTAGTATTCAACCCCTGCAGATTTAGCTGGTTTACACATTCGGAATTAACTTGGCATTGTGACATTTGGACTGTAGATCAGCCTGGAAGTGTGAAATGCACTGCAGCAAAAAAGAATGTTATTTCTTTTTTTATTTTTTTTTAAATTGTGAAAAGTTTATTCAGAGGGTCATTTATTATTCAACCCCTCAAACCACAAGAATTCTGTTTGGTTCCCCTAAAGTATTAAGAAGTATTTCAGGCACAAAGAACAATGAGCTTCACATGTTTGGATTAATTATCTCTTTTTCCAGCCTTTTCTGACTAATTAAGACCCTCCCCAAACTTGTGAACAGCACTCATACTTGGTCAACATGGGAAAGACAAAGGAGCATTCCAAGGCCATCAGAGACAAGATTGTGGAGGGTCACAAGGCTGGCAAGGGGTACAAAAGCCTTTCCAAGGAGTTGGGCCTACCTGTCTCCACTGTTGGGAGCATCATCCGGAAGTGGAAGGCTTATGGAACTACTGTTAGCCTTCCACGGCCTGGACAGCCTTTGAAAGTTTCCACCCGTGCCGAGGCCAGGCTTGTCTGAAGAGTCAAGGCTAACCCAAGGATAACAAGGAAGGAGCTCCGGGAAGATCTCATGGCAGTGGGGACATTGGTTTCAGTCAATACCATAAGTAACGTACTCCACCGCAATGGTCTCCGTTCCAGACGAGCCCGTAAGGTACCTTTACTTTCAAAGCGTCATGTCAAGGCTCGTCTACAGTTTGCTCATGATCACTTGGAGGACTCTGAGACAGACTGGTTCAAGGTTCTCTGGTCTGATGAGACCATAATCGAGATCTTTGGTGCCAACCACACACGTGACGTTTGGAGACTGGATGGCACTGTATATGACCCCAAGAATACCATCCCTACAGTCAAGCATGTTGGTGGCAGCATCATGCTGTGGGGCTGTTTCTCAGCCAAGGGGCCTGGCCATATGGTCCGCATCCATGGGAAGATGGATAGCACGGCCTACCTGGAGATTTTGGCCAAGAACTTGCGCTCCTCCATCAAGGATCTTAAGATGGGTCATCATTTCATCTTCCAACAAGAAAACGACCCAAAGCACACAGCCAAGAAAACCAAGGCCTGGTTCAAGAGGGAAAAAATCAAGGTGTTGCAGTGGCCTAGTCTGTCTCCTGACCTTAACCCAATTGAAAACTTGTGGAAGGAGCTCAAGATTAAAGTCCACATGAGACACCCAAAGAACCTAGATAACTTGGAGAAGATCTGCATGGAGGAGTGGGCCAAGATAACTCCAGAGACCTGTGCCGGCCTGATCAGGTCTTATAAAAGACGATTATTAGCTGTAATTGCAAACAAGGGTTATTCCACAAAATATTAAACCTAGGGGTTGAATAATAATTGACCCACACTTTTATGTTGAAAATTTATTAAAATTTAACTGAGCAACATAACTTGTTGGTTTTTAAGATTTATGCATCTGTTAATAAATCCTGCTCTTGTTTGAAGTTTGCAGGCTCTAACTTATTTGCATCTTATCAAACCAGCTAAATCTGCAGGGGGTTGAATACTACTTGTAGGCACTGTATATATATATATATATATATATATATACATATATATATATTTTAATTCATTTATTTTTTTTAAATAAATCAAATAATTATAAACAAAGTGAGGGATACCCTCTATTTTTCATAATCATCCAACGTACAGCACACAGTTGAGGGTTGCAGCCTGCAACTGCTGCTGTTTCTGCGCTAGATATGAAAAATGGAGGGCACGCCACATCATTTTTTTTCTCCCCAAAAATAAAAAAAAAAAGCTAGCTATCGCTCTATCAAGCTATTCTGTTATTTCTTTCTATGTATTCTGTTCTTTCTTATTATCTATTCTATATGTTCAATCTATCTACACTCCCTGACAGACGTTCTGTCGCTTATCCATGTTATGTAAATAAAAGCTTATAACCTGACTTTAAATTCATCCATTGGTTTCATAAATTACTCTTTTGAAAGCTGAAACCCTCCCAAATTTAGCTTAGGTTACGAAAATAAAGTTGCTGCAAAGCTGAAATATTGATCATTTAATGAACACAAAAAGGTCAGATTTTGGCAAGACAAAAGTTTTGTCGCCCACAGAAAGTAATATGAAATTCAAACAAATAATTAACTTCTAATACAAAGATATGTTGCATAACATTGGTGAATGAAGTTGTAGTGCTATTAGAGCCATATTTAATATTTTGTGTGACTTCCATGAGCTTGAAGGACTGCATCCATGCGATTCAACAATGATTCAAACAATTTATTGATTAAGTCATCAGGAATTTCAAAGAATGCAGTCTTACATGCCTCCCAGAGTTCATCTAGATTCTTTGGTTTTGTCTTCCAAGCTCCCTCTTTCATCCTACTCCAAACATGCTCAATGATGTTAATGTCTGGTGACTGGGCTAGCCAGTCCTTGAGCACCTTGATCTTCTTTGCCAGAAGGAACTTTGTTGTAGAGATGGATATATGAGATGGAGCACCATCCTGCTGCAGAATTTGACCCCTTTTATGATTGGGAATGTAAGAGGTAGCTAATACTTTTTGATATTTTAGGCTATTAATATTGCCTTCCACCTTGCAAATGTTTCGCACACGCCATACTGAATGTAACCCCAGACCATGATCTTTCCACCACCAAACTAACTGTTTTCTGGGTGTATTTTGTATCCATACGGGCTCCAGTAGGTCTCCTGCAGTATTTGCAGTGGCTGTAGTGTAATCAACTGAAGATTCAACAGAGAAATCCACCTTCTGCCACTTTTCCAGCGTCCATCTGTTTAGCAGGCTGTGGGACTTGGCAAATGCCACACGTTTTTTTAATTGCCTTTTGTTTAGTGATGGTTTCTGGGCACTGATTCGACCATGGTGGCCATTTCGAGACAGAATCCTACAAACTGTTCTAGTTGACACAGGGACTTGAGGTGACCAGGCCTGTTGGAGCTCTGCTGCAGTGGAAGAGGGGCTGGCTTTGGATTTTCTAACCAACAAACGTTCCTCCTGAGCAGTTGTCTTGCGGGGTCTGCCGGACCTGGGCTTGTCAAAAACATCTCCAGTCTCTGCAAATCTTTTTTTAATTCTTTGTACTTAACGCTGAGACACATTAAAGGTGCCAGCCACCTCTGCAGTGGATCTGGTCTTCAGCCTCTTGATAATCAAGGTTTTGGTCGCAGGATGGATTTTTGGCATGTTGTCAGAGGTCAAGTTGCAGTTCAAGTGAAGGTCTGGGGTGCTGGGTTTCTTTTTATACACACCCACTAATTAAGCGATCATTTAGTGAGCACAGGTGAGGATGTAAACTAGGATTGGGTGCATTATATGACAAGGCGACAAAACTTTTGACCTGACAAAATCTGACCTTTCTGTGTTCATTAAATGATCAATATTTCAACTTTGCAGCAACTTTATTTTCATAGCCTAAACCAAATTTGGGAGGGTTTCAGCTTTCAAAAGAGTAATTTATAAAACCAATGGATGAATTTAAAGTCAGGTTATAAGCTTTTATCTACATAATATCGATAAGCGACAGAACTTCTGTCAGGGAGTGTATCTTTCTATTTTTTTCTATCTATTCTAGCTATCTATCAATGATCCTATCCTATCATATTTTGTTTCTCCTTTAAAAAACGCAATAACAAAAACGCATCAAAAATGCACCTACATTACAAGCGGGTTTTTGTTTACATTTCCAGGCTTTCTGTGACAAGCTGCGGTTTTGGTTGCGGTTTGTGTGCAGAAAAAACTGCAGCATGCGCATGTAGCCTAAGGGTATGATTCCTGCTGAAAAATATTACAAGAAATGAACATAATACACAGGAATATAATTTTTGCTGCACTTTTATTTCATGCGTTTTCTATGCATTCTGGGGTGGAAAACCGCTGCAAAAACGCTGAAAGAATTGACCTGCTGTAGATTTATTTCTGCACGAAATCTGCAAGGGAAAAAAACATGTGCACAATTATTCAGAATTCTCATTGACTTTGCTGGCATGAGGCTTTACATCCAGTTTAGTGACAAAACTGCACTAAAAAAAAACAAAAAAAAACGCACTGTGTACATACAGCCTTACTGTGTATATTTTCCGTCTTTTGTCACTACTTTTTTCCGCTTAAGATTTCAGTAGCCAGGAAGTGGTTAAAATAAGATGCACATTCATTTTTGGGAGGCTTCTGCATGGAAACCTCCTATTATGTAAAGCATTAATAGAAAAGGAAAGAAAAAAACAAAAAGAAGAAGAGGCCGGTGGCAGAGCTGCAAAAACAATGGAGTAAAAGCCAACAAAGACGCTTCAGGAAAAATAACGCTGGCGTTTTGGCGTTTGGGTACCTAAAGATGCAGTGTGCACGCACCATAGGAATCTGTTCAAATTGAGGGTTTTGCCACGTTTTCAGAGCAGACATTCCCCAATCAAAACTCATGGTTTTTGGAGTTTCTGCTCCAAAACCTCAGCAAAAAATCTATGTGCACACAGCTTTGAGCTAGTTTCACAATAATGTGTAAAAACAAGAAGGAAAAAAAAAAAAGACGGCTTGGTACCATTAGTATGGGAACTTGAATGGTGCAACCAGACGACCGTTCCCAGTGTTAGTACACTGCTACGATTCTGACTGCACTATGATGTAGTTGCACTTCTTTTAAGGCCTAAAACACACTTCCGCATAAAAAACGTCCGTGTGACACGGTCCGTTTTTCGGGTCCGTGTTCCGTTTTTTTGGGGCGTTTCTCCGGTACGTATTGCATCCGTGTGATGGCGTATGCGAACCATGTGTACGTGTAAAATGTCCGTGTTTGTGTGTAAAATGCCCGTGTATGTGTACGTGGAATGTCCATGTGGAATGTCCGTTTGTGTGTTGCACAATGTCGTTGCTACATGTTGGCTGACAGCAGACAGAGTTGCGCGATGAGAATGAACTCGGGTGAACTTCACCCGACTTCATTGTCATGCCGCTGCTCTGTCTGTGTGCCGCGTACTGATTAGCGGTCACCTGTGAAGGATTCACCAGTGACCGCTAATCCCCCGAGTGACTGAAGTGAGCAGCCGTCTCTCATACTCACCGCTCCCCGATCACCAGCGCGGCGAGGAACAGTTGTGCAGAGAATGCGCGGCAACAATTACTTTGAATATGCCGGCCGCTCATTAATCAATCTCATATTCCCTGCTTTCCCCGTCCACTGGCGCCTATGATTGGTTGCAGTCAGACACGCCCCCCACGCTGAGTGACAGCTGTCTCACTGCACCCAACGACAGCAGCCGGTGGGCGTGTCTATACTGTGCAGTAAAATAAATAAATAATTAAAAAAAACGGCGTGCAGTCCCCCCCAATTTTAATACCAGCCAGATAAAGCCATACGGCTGAAGGCTGGTATTCTCAGGATGGGGAGCCCCACGTTATGGGGAGCCCCCCAGCCTAACAATATCAGTCAGCAGCTGCCTAGATTTGCCGCATATATTATATGCGACTGTTCTGGGACTGTACCCGGCTCTTCCCGATTTGCCCTGGTGCATTGGCATTCGGGGTAATAAGGAGTTTTTGGCAGCCCATAGCTGCCAATAAGTCCTAGATTAATCATGTCATGCGTCTCCCCGAGATACCTTCCATGATTAATCTGTAAATTACAGTAAAAAAACACACACACCCGAACAATCCTTTATTAGAAAAAAAAACACTAACAAATTGCCTTGTTCACCAGTTTTATAAGCCCGAAAAAGCCCTCCATGTCCGGCGTAATCCAGGATGGTCCAGCGTCGCTTCCAGCACTGCTGCATGAAGGTGACCGGAGCTGCAGAAGACACCGCCGCTCCTGTCAGCTCCACACAGCTAATGAAGGGAATAGCGCGATCAGCTGTATTCAGCATTGGCCGCGAGTAACCTCAGTGACCGCTCAGCTGATCGCGCTATTCCCTTCATTAGCTGCATGGAGCTGACAGGAGCGGCAGTGTCTTCTGCAGCTCCGGTCACCTTCATGCAGCAGAGCTGGAAGCGACGCTGGACCATCCTGGATTACGCCGGACATGGAGGGCTTTTTCGGGCTTATAAAATTGGTGAACAAGGCAATTTGTTAGTGTTTTTTTCTAATAAAGGATTGTTCGGGTGTGTGTGTTTATTTACTGTAATTTACAGATTAATCATGGAAGGTATCTCGGGGAGACGCCTGACATGATTAATCTAGGACTTATTGGCAGCTATGGGCTGCCATTAACTCCTTATTACCCCGATTTGTCAACGCACCAGGGAAAATCGGGAAGAGCCGGGTACAGTCCCAGAACAGTTGCATCTAATCTATGCGGCCATTCTGGGCGGCTGCTGACTGATATTGTTAGGCTGGGGGGCTCCCCATAACGTGGGGCTCCCCATCCTGAGAATACCAGCCTTTAGCCGTATGGCTTTATCTGGCTGGTATTAAAATTGAGGTGACCGCACGCCGTTTTTTTTAATTATTTATTTATTTATTTTACTGCACAGTATAGACACGCCCACCGGCTGCTGTGATTGGGTGCAGTGAGACACCTGTCACTCAGCGTGGGGGGCGTGTCTGACTGGAACCAATCACAGGCGTCTGTGGGTGGGGAAAGCAGGGAATACGAGATTGATTAATGAGCGGCCGGCATATTCAAAGTAATTGTTGCCGCGCATTCTCTGCACAGCTGTTCCTCGCCTTGCTTCCTCGCCTCCGTGCCTGCGTGCTGCCGGCCAAAAACGGACATGTGGTCCGTGCAGAAAAGCGCACACACGTACTTATCACACGGACACACGTTCAGTGTGATTTTACATGTGTGTGCCATCTACCATTGAATAACATGGGTCTCCGTGTGTACGTGTCTCCGGTACGTGCAAATATGTACCGCACACGTACAAATTAAACGGATGTCTGTTGCGGGTCTAAAGGGGTTGTCCGGTCTCATTCACTTGCACTGAGTGAGACTGCGTCCATCTAGATCAGGGTTCCCCAACTCCAGTCCTCGAGGGCCGCCAACAGTGCATGTTTTCAGGATTTCCTTAGCATTGCATGGGTGTTGGAATCATCAACTGTGCAGGTGATTAAATTATCACATGTGCAATGCTAAGGAAATCCTGAAAACATGCACTGTTGGCGGCCCTTGAGGACTGGAATTGGGGACCCATGATCTAGATAGAATGTGGTCAGAAGTATGTATAGCACATTCTCGTGGCCACGTGACCGCCCTTCCCGGGGCCGAAATCAGAGAATACGCATAGTGCAGTGCGTGCGATATGAGGATTCCTAAGTCTGCAGTGACGTGGAGTGACACATGGAGTGGCTGCAGACTTATGGATTTAGACCAGAACACGTGAAACATCTGTTGTCTTGTACCATTCAAGCTTCCATATTGTCTGTATGTTTTAACAGATTTTAATAAAGACACATTTTTAATATACCCGGTTTTTCAAACAGGCTCAAAAACATGGTCTGCCACTTTTCAAGTCAAAAAAAGTGTGAGTGCTGCCAGAAAGGAGGCCAGTGTCCACAGTGACCCTGTCAGCTTCAATGAATTTAATTAAATGGCCCCGTCAGAGTTCCCTGACATAGTGCTCAGCAGAGACAACCATATGAGTGTGATCCTAGCCTTAAACACGCACATTAGTTTGAAGCGTTTCAGACATTGTATATATTAGACTGTGTGTGTACTTCTCTAATATTTAACGTGAATGCATTACACCCATTAGCTTTTTTATAATCTGTTCCTGAGATGCATAGGGATAAATTAGCCAATCCATATTGCATGCACTGATTTTCTATGTAATGTAAGAAAGTGACTGGTGATATTAATGGGAGGTATGTACCACACAAGTGGTGTGAGCCTCAAAAATGCTGGCACTTTAGTGCAACATATTTTTTTTTTTTTTTCCTTTTTGCTTCAGTATTCACAGGGCAGGCTCACAGGTGGCTGAGAGATGGGCGGGTCTGGCCACCTACATAGCATCGCCCATGGGAGGTCTACACAGGCATGTAATGGAGTCCGGTGTTTGACACATGCTCTGTGAGCGTGTTCTGGGAGACAGTCTGGAGAGAGACTGGAAAGAACGTGCAGCCATGGTGAAGAGCAGACAGAAAATGCTCTGGAAGTCAGTCTGGTGGAGACTGAAAAGACTGCAGCCGACTGGAGAGAGCTGGGGCTGCAAGGACAAACCACAGGCGAGAGGTGTGCACTGGCAGAAGCCAGGGTGTGGAGGTGGCTTACCTCCACGGTACGTGGCGGAGTGTTTTTTTGTTTTTTTTTCCTTTCCTTTAATGGCTCATTCACATGACCGTTCTGTTTGTCCTGGTTAGTTCCTGTTTTTTTGTGAACCTACTGACCGGACCATCTTTTTAATGTCCTTTGTGTAGGATCGGATGACACACGGAAGCACTTCCGTGTGCATCCGATCCTACAAAAAAACACATCGGATGCCGTAGGTCAGTTCCGTTATTATGGAACATGTTCTATTCTGTTTCGTGATAACGGACTATGACTCAACAAGTCAATGGGTCTGCAAAATCCCCGGAAGCCACACGGAAGGACTTCCGTGTGACTTTCCGTCGGGTGCCTCTGCAGTCTGTGTCCTGGTCCCGCGCCAGCCTCGCGGCTGCCCGCGCTGCAGTGTGTCAGCATCTGCCCGCACAGCAGTGGGGATGATGTGCGTTGCCGTCAGGAGGTTAGTAAAGTTCATTACCTGTGGTGATGAAGTCCTGCACTCCTGACGTCAGCGCTTGTCACTGACTTCTATGCCCGCCGCGTTCTCAGATCACATCTCACGGGCAGTCCAAGACTGACTAGCAGTGACATCACGGGCCGCTCGCGATACTTGGCTTGTGAACGCGACGGTCATTGAACTCAGTGACGAGCGCTGACGTCAGGAGTATGAAAACGAAAAAACTGTGGGAAGAAAGGCGCAAATAGGGTCTTACCCGGTATGACAATAGGAGGTGAATGTGTAACAGGAACACTCACCTGAATTGGTTGTGCCAGTCACAACCCCTTTGACAGCATGAAAGTAACGTGGAAGGCAGCAGTCCCGCAAAAATGGAGTGATTTCAGACAATAGGAGAAAAGCAGGTTTAAATACCGCGCCAAACCACAGGAGTCCAGATGAAGTTAGTAAATCTCTTTTCTTTATTTTCACAGGTCTACGCGTTTCAAGGACATATCCGTCCTCTTCCTCAGGACAAATGCAGAGAATACTATAGCCAACTTACTAACTTCATCTGGACTCCTGTGGTTTGGCGCGGTATTTAAACCTGCTTTTCTCCTATTGTCTGACGTCAGGAGTATAGCAGACTTAATCACCCAGGTAATGTAGCTAGCTAACCTCCTGAAGTCAGTGCTGGTCATGCTCTGCAGTAACCTGGCCTGACCTCATGATGTTAGCTCAGGTCACTGCACTGCTCTCCAGGGCCAATGGGGAACATTCTGTTTATCATTGACTGGGACAGTGAGTATGGATAGTTGTGGATCCCCCTTATTGAATTACACCGGACCCGGATTTGTTTTTTCTTTCCAATAAATTGGTGAAAGAGGGAATGTGTTGGGGAGTGTTTTTTCAAATAAAAATTTGTCTATATATTTTTTTTTCTATTACTGACTGGGTTGTGATGTCGGGTATCTGATAGACGCCATGACATCACTAACCTTTGGGCTTGATGCCAGGTGACATTACACATCTGGTATCAACCCCATAAATTAACCCCGTTTTCCACCACACCAGGGCAATGGGATGAACCGGGTGAAATACCGGGACTGTCGCATCTAATGGATGCGGCAATTCTGGCCGGCTGCTGGCTGATATTCTTAGGCTGGGCGGGCTCCCAATGATGTGGGTCTCCCCAGCCTGAGAATACCAGCCCCCAGCTGTGAGGCTTTATCTTGGCTAGTATCAAAATTGGGGGGGACCACACGCTGTTTATTATTTATCTATTGTACTGTACGATATAGACCCGCTCAACGGCAGCTGTGATTGGTTGCAGTCAGACAGCTGTCACTCAGCGTGGGGGCGCATCTGACTAACAAATTATAGATGGGGGGGGGGGGGGGGGGGAGGAGTGAATATGTATGAGCAGCCGGCTCATGAAGATCAAAGAGCTGCCGCGGGAGCAGTGTGACAGCTGTGCCGGTGATCTGTAAGTATGTAGCGCTTGCTCCAACCTCTTTGCCCCAGATTTTGTTTCCCATAGACTTTATATGGGGACCAGCAGCTGGCCAGATACCCTGGACTGCATGTAACGCTCCTTCTGGTTTTTTTTGCGGTCCGCAAAAAAAAAAAAAAACAGAAGTCACACGGATGCCATGCGGATTCATCTGTGAAAAAACAGGACCGTTTTTTGCGGACCACAAAAAAGGAACGGTTGTGCTAATGAGCCCTAAGCCAAGAGAGGCTTTGTTTGCTTTTTGTATGCAGTTTATGCCACTTGTAAAATAAATTGCTGGATTTGGTGAAAGACTGTTTTCTGATCCTCTGTCTTTGGCTACCATGAGCAAATCCCCACAGTAAGAACAAGGAATTTTACTTTCCTGTCCCTGCACAAGACGTTTTGCAATTATTTGTCCGGGCTCACATGTCTGCATTTCATGGCTCATATTTCCATACTAACCCAAGCTAACAACATAATAGACATGTACGAGGCTATTAGCTCAGGACAGGAGACCCGTGGCATGTCCTTACAGACTGTGAGATGCTGACATGTAAAGCCCTATTACATAAAATGTCTTGTAATACTTGCTATAATTATCCCAATAATGTAATAGATAAGTATGGCAAAAAGAAAAAAAACAACAATTTATTATGGACATATGTGGCTTCATTTTGAATCTTGGGTGTCTGGATCCACATTGTACACAAATACAATGCTTGTACATGTAGATCTGCCCAGTCACACAGTTCAGGTCCTTTATTTGAAGTTTATAAAAAGTCTTCATTCATCCTTTTCCACCTTTATCTGTATAAAAGCATTTAGGTCAGGACAAAAGGGTTTTCTTGCTCTTCCTCCGTTGGTCGGTTCCTCCTCTTCTGCTTCTCTTTCCCAGGTTGGATTGTAGAGATGCGGGGGCAGAAGTTGGATCTCTGTGGAAGGTAACCGATCAGACAGAGAGCCATATACACGATTGGTCTTATTGCCATGCTTAGAGTGCGAGTCAATGCTGTAACAGAGCCTGGAAAGATCTGGGGCTCGGAAGCGAGGCGGCCGGGCGACCCAGACACCCGGCTCTGACAGACTGTCCTCTTCATCCGACATTAACTCTTCTGTCACACCCTCCCACAGGGCTTGCTCTTCTGGTGGAAACTGCTGAACACCCCAGGATCGATTTGCAAAAAGCTGTACAGAGACATATTTACAAGTTAATATATAGAAAATATAGAAATCTAAACCATAGGTCTAATGTGGTATATGCTGCAAAGTAAGACTGCTCCTAAAAATCAGCACAAATACTGCACTGAGCATAAACAAATAAAGCAACAAAATTGTTCATAATGAATGGCACGTGACTGCATGTACTGTATGTGAATCACGTACATACAGTCACATTGCTCTCAAAGTCAATACTGAAGAATCCAGACAGCATGTCGTGTGCACCCCATAAGGATTCTGACGTCACACAGAGTGACTGCAGACTTATCAGAAGAATGGACAATCCCGTTAACTGATTCATAATTCATACCTCCTTTTAACTGCAAATAATTTTATGGTATTCATAGAAAACCAAGGCATGGAGAGTGAGAACGCTGCTCATCTCGCTACATGTCCTCACCCTGTATCTGCGACTTCTCAACTTCTTTTCTTCCTTTTCTCTCAGACTTTTGAAAGGATTCATTGAGTTTCGGTACTCCCTTCGCTTTGTCAGAAAGTAGGCAACACAGGCACCTAAAGTAGGATAAGAAGGTCTTAGAAAGTTGGGTACCCATCAGATAACTGAACCGTATCTCAGCCTGAATATAGAATGAACCTACACAGTGTATGGAGCTGCCTTTACAGTTTTCCAGAACTTTGAGCGGAAATCTCTCAGTATGCCTTGAAGAGTTATTACAATTAATGCCAAAAAAAAAAGTGGTTTGCCATAGGCTGAGTTCAGCTCCCCCAATTGTGGTTCTTTGGAAAATGATAGTAGTAGTCTTGGTTCCGATTCTACTTTTAAAAAGGTAGAGGGTATCAGACCTCAGTTGTGCATCATCAATGTATATACATTTGGGGTGAGAATAAAATCTATGAGGTTTGTTTTTGCCATGCTGGTACATTGAAGTGGGCTATGGAAACTTATTGCAGTGCTACTGATTGTGGATAGCTAAGCTGGTTATACATATTAGATCACGGTCAGCTAACTATTGCTTGGCTAGCAGTTATCTCTCCTGACTCACCCATACACCGGAATGCTCACCTCGGCCAAGAGATACGTTTTCTACGAGAGACGCTTATCTCACAGTGGCTTATTTCTTTGCTGAACAAATTATTTGGCAATTGAATTGCAACTACCTGATACTCATGTACCCCCTGATAATCTGGGGAATACTTGAGAAGTACATGTACACATTATATGGTTGATCTGCGATTTCAGCTGACTTTTATCCAAGGTGTTTAGGGCCTTTACAAAGATACTCCAAGTAGTCAAGTTTTGGAGTGCAATCTGAGATTTGTTACACCTAATGAACAACATTTTCATAAGAATCAGACACACAATTTACATTCAACCTCATTCTAAAAAAAGTCACTAGCGATTTACAGTCTGTCATGTTCAAATGTAGGAAAAGCTAAGGCTCGGTTATATCACATCAGACTGGTAGTTTCCATGCTGAAGCCAGCAGAGCTCACATGTAAAGCGCCATGGAATAAATAGGGCTATAATAAATAATATTAATAATAACTCTGGTTAAGATCGGGTCTATAAAGAATTATTCACATAGCCTGGTCATGTCTAGTTTTTATGCAGTTTTTCATGAGTCACCAGAAAATACTGTGAGGGGTTGTCTCAAGTTAAGTAATTCCTTAACCATATGATAGACGATTACTTACTTATCGCTGGGGGTCAGACTGCTGGGTTGCCCACTGATCCTGAGAACTGGGGCTTTTCAGAGCCTCATGTGTATGGTGCCGTGGTCAATACACCCATCCCCTTCATTTATAATGTGAGTGCCTAAGAAAAGCTGAGCTCAACGCTTAGCCATCTCAGGTGTTTTTGATACAGAAAGGATGGAGCGGAGGTATGCATGATCTCCCACTGGTCCCTTCACACGGGGTCTTCAGAGCCCCAGTACTCAGGAAGTTATCCCCTAGCCCATGGATAGGGATAACATCCAGATTTGAGACATCCTCTTTAAGCATTATCATATTTTTGATCTACCCCATTACCTTTCAGCTCTTTGTCTGTATACCGATGGGCACTGGATACAAGCTCTTGCTTCAGCTTCTCCACCAAAAACTTTAATACAGAGATATTCCAGGAAGACTTGATGCTGTGATTACACGTCAGACCAGGTAAACAGATCATGATAAAGTGAAGAATGCCAGTAATAATGATGAAATGGCACAAGCAGCACACTTACCTCTCTGAGCCATTGAAGCGCTTGTTGTTAGAGATGTGATTGTGAATATTATGGACCAGTTTCTGAAATCACAAAAACATAATTAGCAGAAGGAATCAGTTCTGAAATTGTCTTCTTGTGAGACGTTATAATGTACAATATATATTATATATGTGTGTGTGTGTGTGTGTGTGTGTGTATGTAATGTGTTAATCAGTGACTTAAGATAAAAGCGAAAACAGAGTTTCTATTTTCAAGCATGTTTTTTGGGGTATTGCCCCTCTTCAGTGCAAAACAAGACATCTGATCTGTGGGAAATACAACTCGTCCCAACCTAGATTTTCAGTCTAAACCAAAGCCTGAGTGGTGTAGGATTTTGAAGAATGGCAATACTACAGTATATACATTAATGTATCCTGATACACATTTGCAGATTGTGCTCTGCTGCAATTTGCAGTTTGTATAGATACCACCATACTAAAAACATGGACAACAGGGGTACCAGGACTATCAGATATTCTGTAATACTGGAAGTGTAAAAAAGTTAGATTGATGAAATACACACCTACCACTGCAAAAATTGGGGGACTTGGCAGTGGGGTATGGTTCCCCACCTGACACTTATGGCAGAGTGCTGTTCTCCATAACAGCAATATGAAAGAATGAAGAGAGTCTAGCTTGACGGGTGCAGTCTTCTTTATGGAGTACAAAATTTAGATCACAAATAAACCATTGCTAAAATAGTGGAGGCATCCTTCAACACGTTTACCATGTAAAAGCACGTTATCATGGTCAAAGAAGATTTAAATAAGACTGGACTCTCTTCATTCTTCATACCACACGTTCTGGCAGAAACAATCCCTTGCTCAACACTGCAGCATCAGAAATCTTGGGGTGAGCCTTCTATTACAACAGCAATGTGACATGTTCTTGCTCCTATAACCTGAAATGGACCCTTACTGTACCTCTGTATGCCAGAATGAGGCCCACTACCCATAGGGACATTGTATGGACCTGCTAACATTGATGTTCTCCATGTCCTAAAACTAATTATACATAATATAGGCTATACTCCTACAAGGTATGATGGACTATCAGGTAATTTTCCAGTTTTCCTGTTACTTCAACAATTCTTTTGTTTTATGGCCTATTGTCCGAATTTCTGTATTATCAGGTGCTGGAATAATGGAATTGAGTTTAACTTGTATTTGTGCATGAACGTGTCTGTATTGAGATGTACAATTGAATATCTGTGTATGTTGGTGTGTTATATATCTGCTGCATGCCCTCATCTGGGGGTAATCGCACCTCTCACAAATTATGTAACACTCACCGACAGTACAAGGTCTCGTTTTCGACGAGAACATTTCTGGCCATTGCTACGCTGTCGACTGCTTGAGCCACTATAGAAATTTGCAAAATACGGTGGTGAACTTGGCCTCATCTCTGCTGATTCAGGTGACGTTTCTGCTACAAGCAACCCTCCTGGACTAAGGGAGCTGTCTTTCTGTATTAACATATGGGAATGACTTGATTTCACAATCGGAGGAATTGGCTCATTCAGGTTTTCCACTGGGTCCCTATGAGGACGAGTGTCTGTCAGCTGCTTCACAAAGCTGGAAGTTAAAATCCTCTGGGCAGGGGACTCGGAGTTTAGAAAGTCATCAATGACCTATAAAAATAAAAAGTATGCATGTATGCCTAGAAAATGGGTAATGCACAAAACATGGAATTCAGTTAGGAAAGTGCTGTAATACAAGAGGTGGCTGGCAGGGAAGAAACCCAGGCTCTCAGCATGTACACAACAGATGGTAAAAGGATGACACACCTGCCAGGATTGCTGCAAACAGAAGCTGTCCCTATTAAAAGTGACAGACTGTGTCTCCCACTGGAGTGCAATAGAATGGAGACCGAGCACAAACAGACTGTGAGCGGATATCTTCTGCACACATAATCATGGCCTGGAGCTGAGTGCAGGGCCAGAAGAATGCCAGGGTACGGGAAAACAGCTGGATCCTATGGCAGTCACTCAATGTCTGGGCAAAAAAGGCGGCCATGTCTATGTTCAGATGCATCCGGCCTCACGCAGTTAGAAATGACTGGTTGCAATTTCTTGGCTTTGCCACCGGTCATTGTCTTACTTTAGCCATAGTTTCCTTATACACAGGAATGATACCTGCTACACACAAGAACAATATGACAGTGATGGCATGCTTACAAGAGCCTAGGAGGAGGGTATACAGGTGGGAAAACGGCCTGCAGCTTATTGATGGGCTGCGAGAATTGCATTTCCACAAGACATCCCAGGAGTAACTGCGGCTGTAGTAGCAGATTAGGGAGCGGCACATTTTATTAGGATTTACTGGTCAATAGTTTATAATAATGAAAGCAGGTCTATCACTAGGATCCCTTAGGCTCTGTGCGCACTGAAAAGTGGAATTTTCTTGAGAAAATTCCGCATGCCCTCAAAGATTACCGCACCTGCGGTAAAAAACCGCGGGAAACCGCACCCGAAAACCGCATGCGGTTTGCCGCGGTTTGCTGCGGTTTTACCGCGGTATTATTCGCGGTATTGCCGCGGTTTTGCCGCGTGCGGGTTGGGATGTGCTTTATTGCATTTAATGCAATAAAGCACATTGAAGAAAAAAAAAAACAAAAACATTTAATTCTGAGAGTAGATAGACAGAAGAATAGATAGAGGGATAGATAGAGGACAGATCGCTGCATTTCCCACGGTCGGCAGTGAGTTCACATTACCGGCCGTGGGAAATGACCGGTAATTACCTCTGCTGCATTCAGCCTGTGTGTTAGTCGCGGCTGGATGGAAGCAGCGCTGGACGTCGGACCTGGATTACGCCGGAGCTTTGTTTGGGGGGGTTAATAAAATGGTGAACGAGGCTTGTTTGTTTTATTTAAAATAAAGGATTTTTCGGTGTGTTTTTTTTCACTTTACTTACGGGTTGATCATGTCAGCTGTCACATAGACGCTGCCATGATCAAGCCTGGGGTTAATGGCGGTGGTCCCCCATCACCATTAACCCCTTGTATTACCTTGCCACCACTGCTACACGGTGGCAAGAAGAGCCGAGGACACGCCGGTATTGTCGCATATTGCATGCGACAGTGCCGGGGCAGCTGCGGCTGATATTCTCGGCTGCCGGAGGGGGAGTGAGGCGGGGGACATTACCCTGCCCCTCTCCCTCCCCAGCCTGAGAATACCGGGCCGCCGCTGTGTGCTTACCTCGGCTGGACGGTAAATATGCAGCGGAGCCCACGTTCTTTTTTTTTTTCTATATTTCCGTTTTCTTTCTATGTGTGTTCTATGTGTCTGTGTCTATGTGATCTATGTGTCTGTGATGTCTGTGAGTGTGATGTGTGTGTTTACTCTCTGCACGGCTTCCTCTTCCTGTAATGACATCACTTCCCTGCAAAACCGCAAGCAAGTGATGCACATTACCGGAGGTAAACCGCAAAATACCGCAGGGAATAACGCAGGAAAACGCAGTGAACCGCACAGAATTTGCTGCCTGCGTTATTCCCTGCGGGATTTCTTGATTAACATTGAGTCAATGGAGTAAAATCCCGCAGCGCTGTGCGGAAAAGAAGTGACATGCACTTGTTTTTGCTGCGGGATTCCCGCAGCAAAACATGCAGCTGTCAAATTCCGCCCAGTGCGCACAGGATTTTTTTTCTCCATAGGATTTGCTGGTGATTCACTGCAGAGATGTTATGAACATTTTCTGCAGCGAAACATGCAGCAAATCCGCGGCAAAATCCGCGAAAAATCCGGTAAGTGCGCACATAGCCTTAGCCCTGATAAGCCTGGTGTACTTACTTTTAAAATGTGTCAAAATGGCTATATAATCCTAAATCTCTTTTTGTTTGATATTAAAATTAGCATTTTATGAGTTCATCTTTACTAACAAAGTGCTGATCGACTATAAGGGGTGCTTCACACATAGCGAGATCGCTATCGAGATCGCTGCTGAGTCACGGTTTTTGTGACGCACCAGTGACCTCATTAGCGATCTCGCTGTGTGTGACACTGAGCAGCGATCTGGCCCCAGCTGTGAGATCGCTGCTCGTTACACACAGTGCTGGTTCATTTTTTTGGACGTTGCTCTCCCGCTGTGACGCACACATCGCTGTGTGTGACAGCGAGATAGCAACAATCTGAATGTGCAGGCAGCAGGGAGCCGGCTTCTGGCAGCCTGCGGTAAGCTGTAACCAAGGTAAATATCGAGTAACCAAGCGAAGCCCTTTGCTTAGTTACCCGATATTTACCTTGGTTACTAGCGTACGCCATTCTCAGGCTGCCAGTGCCGGCTCCCTGCACACGTAGCCGGAGTACACATGGGGTAAAGAAGCAAAGCGGTTTGCTTATTAACCCGATGTGTACTCTGGCTAGGAGTGCAGGGAGCCAGCGCTAAGCAGTGTGCGCTGGTAACCAAGGTAAATATCGGGTAACCAAGCAAAGTGCTTTGCTTGGTTACCCGATATTTACCTTAGTTACCAAGCGCCGCATCGCTTCCAAGCGTCGCTGCTGGCTGGGGGCTGGTCACTGGTGAGATCTGCCTGATTGACAGCTCACCAGCGACCATGTTGCGACGCACCAGCGATCCTGACCAGGTCAGATCGCTGGTGGGATCGCTGGAGCGTCGCTAAAGTGTGACGGTACCCTAAGACTTAAGGGTATTCCCATCTTTAAGATCCTATGCCAATATGTTGTAGGTGTAATAATAGCAAATACCTCCAATTAGAAATGTAGTATAGTTCTTCTGATATAGCCATGTATCTTCATGTGCAGGGCATTGCAGCTTAGGTATCCAGTTACGTCCACTCATATAGTGACAGTTAGTTCCTCATGGTCGTAACTATGGATAATTAACCTAAAATGCCCTGCACATGAGGTAAGAGACATATAGCTCTCATGATACAGCTACTACATTTCTAATTGGAGGAGTTTGATAATAATTTTTACACCTACTACATAATGGGATAGGAACTTAAGGATGGGAATACCCTTTTAAAGTTTTTCTGACACGGATTTTCAAAGTAAGTACACTAGCCTACACAGGTCAAAGAGCTCTACTTTAAAGGAAACCTGTCACCGGGTTTTTTCACAAATATAAAATAAAAACACCACCTTTACTAGTCTATTAGAATAAAACATTAACCTGTATACAAGGCCCAAACTATCTCTACATATTACAAAAAATGCTGTGTATAAGTCTCCCGCACCATATGCTAATCAACACCGTCTGGTGTAATGGGCATTGGTGGTGTGTGCCTCCTCCCCTGGTAGAATAGCAGTCATTCTGCCTTGTTTGACATGGATTAGATGCTTTATGTCACCCACATATCCCTGTAAATCTGGAGTCTGAGCCCTTTGCTCTTCTCCGTCTTTTGTAGAGAAGAGCAATGTAATGTGCATGCGCCGACTTCACATCCTGATATGCTGGGGCATTAGAGGAATTTGTTCTATCCTTCATAGGGTGCAAAGTGCATCCATATTTCAACTGTGCAGCCAAAAGATTTGTAGCCAAATATGGCTGATGTAGGACTCCTCACCCACATGAATCAAGGCAGGACGATGGCAAATCTGCCAGTAAAGGAAGCATAGATCTCCAATGACCATGGGATGAGATTGTTCAGCTTAGCATACGGTACTAGATACTTCTGAAAGGTATATTTTGTGATGAGCGGTGGGAGTTGGGGGCTTATATACAAACAGATGGGATGTGGTAACAAACCAGTTAAAGAATGTCAGCCCGATTTTGTAATGTAAAGTAAAGTAAAGACATTGGTGTAATGGAGCTGAAGTACGGATTATATTTATACCTTTAGTGAAGAAATCCGTTTTTGTGGTTCTTTAATCACCATTTGAAGTTTTCTGCTAGTTAGATTTTTGTGCACAGGGGCTGGAGTGTGAACACTGGGTATTCGCCTCCCTGTCTGCGATTCCCCAACTGCTCCGCTGCCTTCTGTCTGCGATTCCCTGACATCTTCGCCTGCCTCTGGTATGTGAATGACAAGTCATTGCTGAGGCATCAAATAGAGGAGACAGATCATTCAGACGAGAGGCAGCGGATGGGTTGGGAAATCACAGACAGGGAGGATAAGACCCAGTGTACAGTCTGGCCCCTGTGCACCGAAATCTAATGTGCACAAAACTTCAAATGGTGATTTAAAAAAACAACTATAAAGTATTACAGCTCCATTACAGCAATGTTTTAACTTTACATTACAAAATTATGCTGTCAGGTGCTCTTGAAAAGTGGTGGCTTTAGTTTAAATTGGGAAAACCTTTGTGACAGGTGTGCTTTAAAAATGTACAGTGGAGAAAATGAATGATACATCGCTGATTTAAGTTTTCCTACCTACAAAGAATGGAGAGGTCTTTAATTTTTATTGTAGATACACTGTGACAGAATTCCCCCCCCCCCAATAGAAAAAAAAAGAAAAATCACATTGTATGATTTTTTTTAAATAATTAATTTGCATTTTATTGCATGAAAGAAATAACACGGCAATACTGATATGTGCGTGCCAAAAACTAAGTAAAATATAACTTTTATTAAGGAATAACAATAAAAAGAACACTGACAAACAAACAAATAAGCCTGTAATGAAACAGGCAGTGTCCTAAAGAGAATTCACATGGGAGAAATAACCAGGGGAAAAGAAACCCCAATTACAGTCATCAGTCAATAAACTTATTATTCAGTCATAAACCTCCCAAAAGAATTCAGGGGGAGATATAGCTTAATTCAAAGAACAGAGAAAAATATGTTCAGGAGTATAGCCTAAACAGACCATCCCACTCAAAGCCTATTCCCTGGATAAAGACTGTAGGCTGGAACCATGTATGAGTGAGAACATGCCCCTATAAAAATAAGGCCAGAAGAACAGCTATACACATAGAATGTATCCTATGGTTAATTATTCAAAATGTCCATCTAGGATATAGGAGGGGGGGGTGACAGTCGTATCTTTATCACAACCCCTGGATTTCGGCTCAGTGCACATGACCCCGGAGTTTCCGTCATGTGCACTATGAAGCTGGGTGTACGCGTCCTGGCTTCAAACTGAAGTAGTGCACATGACTGAAACTCCGAGGTCATGTGCACTGAGCCGAAATCCAGCGTCAGGCGACAGCAGCGGAGAGGTGAGTGACATAATCCTCTGATGCCACGTATTCATTAGCATGTTAGCACACACACACAGAGGCCCACAGGGGCGTATTAACATGCTAATGGGGCTGACTAGCAAGAGAAGTAACGCCCTTGGGACTAGTCCCCTCACTCATTAACTTATGATAACAGATCTTTAGAAATACTTTTTCTAAAGATCTCTTTATCTATACTAGTGTATACAGGGCCAGTTAGACAGGGATTAGCAATATGCACCCAGAACTGCTCATGTTTCTGGGTGCATATTGCACCTGACAGGTTCCCTTTAAAAACAGCCAATTGGTGAGAGTGCCAGGTGCCGGATCACGACCAGACACACTGGCCATATACCGCACACAGCCATGACACACTGACCGTATACTGCACACAGCCATGACACACTGGCCGTATAACGCGCACAGCCATGATACACTGACCGTATACCGCACACAGCCATGACACACTGGCCATATACCGCACACAGCCATGACACACTGGCCGTATACCGCACACAGCCATGACACACTGGCCGTATACCGCACACAGCCATGACACACTGGCCGTATACCGCACACAGCCATGGCACACTGGCCGTATACCGCACACAGCCATGGCACACTGGCCGTATACCGCACACAGCCATGGCACAGTGGCCGTATACCGCACACAGCCATGGCACACTGGCCGTATACCGCACACAGCCATGGCACACTGGCCGTATACCGCACACAGCCATGGCACAGTGGCCGTATACCGCACACAGCCATGGCACAGTGGCCGTATACCGCACACAGCCATGGCACAGTGGCCGTATACCGCACACAGCCATGGCACAGTGGCCGTATACCGCACACAGCCATGGCACAGTGGCCGTATACCGCACACAGCCATGGCACAGTGGCCGTATACCGCACACAGCCATGGCACAGTGGCCGTATACCGCACACAGCCATGGCACAGTGGCCGTATACCGCACACAGCCATGGCACAGTGGCCGTATACCGCACACAGCCATGGCACAGTGGCCGTATACCGCACACAGCCAAGGCACAGTGGCCGTATACCGCACACAGCCATGGCACAGAGGCCGTATACCGCACACAGCCATGGCACAGTGGCCGTATACCGCACACAGCCATGGCACAGTGGCCGTATACAACACATTGTACTCACACAAGGGGCATATACTGAACACAGTCTTGACACACTGGTCATATTGTACACTGCACACGGCACACACTGGCCATATACAGTACACATTCATTGGACATACTGTATGCCGTACACAGCACTCACACATGCGACACGCCGTACACAGCACTCACACCCTGTACACAGCACTCACATACCGTATAGAGCACGCACATGCCTTACACAGCACTCACACATGCGACACGCTGTATACAGCACTCACCCTTTATGCAGCACTCACAACCGGTATACAGCATTCACACGCGCCGTACACAGCACTCACACCCTGTATACAGCATTCACACACGCCGTATACAGCACTCACACAAGCCATACACAGCAGTCACATTCTGTATACAGCACTAACGGCCCGTATACAGCACTGACTGCCCGTATACAGTACTGACACCCTGAACATTAAAGTCACTAATACATCAGATATATGGTGATATACTGTATATTAGACAGACATACACACTTAGCTCAGATATAAATACCTGCTGCTTAGTTGCCTCTGTAAGCTCAGGTGCAACACAATTTCCTGACTAACGCCCTCCTCCTGTAATATTGACACTAAGGGGTTAATGTGTGGCCAATCAGCGCTGGCTTGATTCTCCTCTTGTCTCCTCTGAGGTGCTAGAGCCGAGCACACAGGCCTAAGTGCACAGGACGGGAGGGTGACAGGCTGAGCACATGGCAGTATACAGCACTGCCGTGCGGGCCCCTCCCCCACCACGCTGTAATCTGACAGGAGATGTGCAGGAGCTAGAGGCAGGGGGATATCCCCCCCTCAGTGATGTCTCCCGACCGGCGCCCTGTGTCACTGCACAGGTCGCACAAAGCTACTGCCGGCCATGCAAATGATCACAGGGAGCCGCGCGCCACACTTTCTCTGACTCCAGCTGTCAGCTTGACTCCTGGACTCAGAATAGTGGCTCCCACTATGGAGGGCGGTAAAACACAGCCGCCGGGGAGACTCCCGGAGCGCTGCATCAGGGAGCCTGACAGCGCCCCCCTCACAGCTGCGCCCGGGGCAGATGCCCCGCCAGCCCCCCCCCTAGATACGCCTCTGGTTCCAGCCTACAGTCTTTATCCAGGGAATAGGCTTCGAGTGGGAGTTTGTTTAGGCTATACTCATGAACATGTTTTTCTCTGTGTGCTTTGAATTATTATTTATTTTTATAGCGCCATTTATTCCATGGCACTTTACAGTGAAAGAGGGTATACGTACAACAATCATTAACAGTACATAACAAACTGGTATAGGAGGAGAGAGGACCCTGCCCGAATTAAGCTATACATCGCCCTGAATTCTTTTGGGAGGTTTATTACCACATAACAGCTTATTGATTGATAACTGTAATTATGGTTTCTTTTCCCCTTGTTATTTCTCCTATGTGAATTCTCTTTAGGACACTGCCTGTTTCATTACAGGCTTATTTGTTTGTCAGTGTGCTTTTCATTGTTATTCATTAATAAACGTTATGTTACTTAGTTTTTGGCAAGCACATATCATTATTCCCCTGCTATTTCTATCATAAATTTTGGGTAATCTTACACCATCTTAATTTTTCTTTATTGCATGAAATAAGTATTTGATACAATAGAAAAACAGAACTTAATATTTGGTACAGAAATCTCTGTTTGCTATCACAGACATGAGACGTTTCCTATAGTTCTTGACCAAGTTTGCACACCCTACAGTAGGGATTTTGGCCCACTCCTCCATACAGATCTTCTCCAGATCTTTCAGGTTTCGGGGCTGTCACTGGGCAACATTGAGTTTCAACTCCCTCCAAAGATTTTCTATTGGGTTCAGGTCTGGAGACTGGCTAGGCCACTCCAGGACCTTAAAATGCTTCTTACAGGGCCACTCCTTAGTTGATCTGGCTGTGTGTTTCGGGTCATAGTCATGCTTGAAGACCCAGCCATGACCCATCTTCAATGCTCTTACTGAGGGAAGGAGATTTTTGGCCAAAATCTTGTGATACATAACCCTATCCATCCTCCCTTCAATACAGTGCAGTCATAATGTCCCTTTTGCAGAAAAGCACCTCTGAAGTATGTTTCCATCCCCGTAATTCACAGTTGAGACGATGTTCTTTTGGTTGTACTCATCCTTCTTCCTCCAATCACAGCGAGTGGAGTTGATGCCAGAAAGTTTTATTTTGGTCTTATCTGACCATATTACCTTCTCCCATGCCTCCTCTGGATCATGGTTATTGGTGAACTTCAAATGGGCCTGGACAAGTGCTGGCTTGAGCACGGGGACCTTGCATGCTCTGAAGGATTTTAATGCTTTAGGGTGTAGTCATGCTCTGAAGGATTTTAATGCATGATGGTGTAGTGTGTTAAGTATAATCCCAGCTCTGTTCAGGTCATTGACCAGGTGTAAGGTCCAGGGTTTCCATGGAACTTGTGTTTTCTTGTCCTCGTCCAAGATTAAGTCTGTTACTTCATCTTGCCCTTGGACTTACTGTCTGCCCTGCTTTCAAGTCCTGTTCTGGGATTTATGCCTTGCTTAAGTATGTTGTGCTGCTGGCTCCTGAATCTCTCCTGGCTTGCTGCCGCTTGTTAGTTCGGAGCTCCACCTCCTTACTGCTCAGCTGCCTGCAGTCTATGGTGCATTATCCTGATCCTGGCTGTGGTTCCCTCCCTTGAAGGCTTCTAGGAGAACAGCTCTATACTGCTGGACTACCTAGATCTGTAAGAACTAGATTCTCTGTTTATCACTGTACTTAACCATGGACTCTCTGTACGGGCTGTGTGCTGGACTTGTGCGGGACTTTGTCAGCTCTGAAAGTACACTGGTAACCATGTGCTATGCGCACTCCTGCATTGGATTCTGACATTCACTTATTTGTTTGCTATGTGCACTCCTGCATACTATACAGGACATAACTTCTGGACTCTCATGCATTTGTGCTGTGAGCACAGCTGCAAATAACTGACTTTCACCACTTGTTTGCTATGCATATATCTTCTGGACATTCAGCCCTTGTTTTATGTGCGCAATACTGCATATGCTGTCAGGATATTATTCACATAGTAGTGCAGTTTGCACTTACATTTAATTTGTAAGTGCCTTTTGTTATGTTGTTATTTGCACTGTGTTTATTATTTGTTAATAGAGTATTTACCCAACCCTTGTCTCAGTTTTGTTATATTCCACGTTATCGGATTCCAGAGTATCTACATAATTGTTACACCAGGCCCTCCAGTGTAGTTTTGGGCGGATTCCTGATCTTTCTCAGAATCATCCTTACACCACAAGGCGATATCTTGATTGGAGCTCCAGACCGAGTAAGATTTAAAGTCATCTAGTGTTTCTTCCATTTTCTAATAATTGCACCAACTGTTGCCTTCCCACCAGGCTGCTTGACTATTGTCCTGCAGCCCATCCCAACTTGTGCAGGTCTACAATTTTGTCCCTGGGGTCCTTAGACAGTGCTTTGGCCATGGTGGAGAGTGATTGAGTGTGTGGACAAGTGTTTTTTATACAAGTAATGAGTTCCAACAAGTGCTATTAATAGAGGTAATGAGTGCAGAGTAGTAAGGCGTCTTAAAGATAAAATATCAGATCTGTGAGAGCTAAAAATCTTGCTGGGTGGTAGCTGATCAAATACTTATTTCATGCAATAAAATGCAAATTCATTATTTAAAAATTACAATATGATTTTCTGTAATTTTTTGGGGGGGATTCTATCAGTCACAGTTGAAGTGTACCCACGATAAAAATAACAGACCTCTCCATTGTTTGTAGGTGGGAAAACTTGCAAAATCGGCAGTGTATCAAATACTTATTTTCCTCACTAGGTTTTTTCCAGCAATTGATCCACGCAAAAAATGTTTTCTTAAAATCCAGTATTCTTTATTCAATGCATATTAAAAAGTCCATAGCATGGTCAGAAAGCCCATAAATGAGGACGCGTTTCGATCGACCTGATCTTAAGATCAGGTCGATCGAAACGCGTCCTCATTTATGGGCTTTCTGACCATGCTATGGACTTTTTAATATGCATTGAAGATCAGGTCGATCGAAACACGTCCTCATTTATGGGCTTTCTGACCATGCTATGGACTTTTTAATATGCATTGAATAAAGAATACTGGATTTTAAGAAAACATTTTTTGCGTGGATCAATTGCTGGAAAAAACCTTCCTTCCTTGTACTACCAGGATTTGCCGACCTTCCTTCCTTGCAATATTCACTGCATTTGGGTCTCCTACTAAGCAGGTGAGCTGGACACAACCTCTTTGTATTATTTTCCTCACTGTATGCCGTTTGTATTCTGAAACCTAGAAACAGATGTACTTTAAAACATAAATGATAATTATGAATAATATTATAAACACAATGGCTAACATCACTTACATGAGGAAACAGTAGGTTTCCATTACATAGCGGTTAGTAAAGTGTGAGCGCATATATAAGTTTACTTACTGGCATATGCACAGGACTTAGGAGTGATGGTGCTTCATTAGGCGGACATGCAGGTAAGCAATTTTCTCTCGTCCTCTCCAGAACCGGGGGGTGAAGTCCAGGAAGTAATGAGGCAGACGCTGCACCCAGCTGTCTCAGTTCCTCTATGACAACCTGAACTCCTCCAATTTCCTCAGCCTCCTCCTCCTCCTCCTCCTCTGATAACTTACACCTGGCACTGATTTCTGGTGGTGACTTTGGGGCCTCTGGTCTTTCAATCGCTCTCTTCAGACTACTGACCTCGCCTTGGAGTTCACTGAGGAGGCTGCTGTTTGCATTGGCTACATTAAGGGCAGCTTCGGCTAGTCCCACTGCTTTCTCCACTCGTTGATAGATGAGATGCAGAAGTTGCTCAGAACTCTGCACTGCCATTCCTTGCCCATTAACTGTGATAGGGGTAGCACCATCAACAGACACTGAGCCACCTGCTGTACTTTCAACTTTGCATGCACACTTTCCATCATTTTGCCCTGGGGGTGGCGTGAATAATATTGTGGCACTGAATGACATTTTAGGGGAAAATGCTCAAGCAAATATTTGTCCTAAAAGCCTAACTGATCACTGTAAATAGTGGTTTCTATGAATAAATATTTTACAACTTTAACATCCACCGTCTTTTCTTATTAGCTTTCCTATGATGGCCTATGAAATGGAATATTACACCTAAATAATTCAAGTCCAAGCAATGCTCCGGTATGTTGTGTCATCTGTCTCGATGATGTATTATTTAATATATTCATGATGTTTTCCTATGATTGTCACGGATTCCTGAGGGAACATTTTCTATTCCTACTGTCAGGTTGCAAACACATCCCACCAGATTTATTTCGGCCTCCGATCCGATTATTCCAGTTCCTCTATGCGTTTTTAAGCTTCTGGTTTCAGACTTGTTGACTTCTTATGGAGCTGGTGGTCTGATAAATTACCGGAGTGTTCAGATGGCTGAAATTTCTGGGAAATATCTGACAACAGCTAAGGAACAAAGCAATAAAGCCAGTCACAAAGCTGACAATAAAAGAGCTAGAAACATGGCAATAACACTAAAGCAGATATAGAAAGAAGCACTCACTCCAGATGCCCTGCGATTGTGCTCTAAACAAAGTGAACAATGGATAAAAAGGCAAGTTTTCTGTTCAGTTAATTAGGACTACAACATTAGCAGAAATATCAAAATATTGACACAAACACAAAATGTAATATTTCAAAAAGGAATCAAAAGGGCCATGGATGCATTTAGAATAAAAACAGCTGGCAAACTCCCCTTTCAGCGTCCCTTCGAATCCAGAGTTGCCGGCTTCTAGGAGTTGTGCTACGTAAATTTAACCCTGGGCAATTTTTGGGGTTTTGTGCTTTTAGTTTTTTTACTCCCGTTATTCCAATAGCCATAACTTTTTTTATTTTTCCATCTAAATAGCAGTATGAGCACTTGTTTTCTTTTGTGTGAGATGAGTTGTACTTGTGAATGACACCATCCATTTTATTATATGCAAGAAAAAGGTGAAAATTCTGCAATTGTATTTTAATTTACAGCATTTATTTTACCGTGTCCTAGCAGTAGGATTCTCCAGGTCAGTACGATTACGTAGATACCAAACACGTATAGTTTTCGAAAAATGCAAATTGTTGGCACATTTAGAAATGAAGATTCAAAATATGACTAAGGACACCTTTTTGCGATGGAAACGCGTCAAATGTTTGATGTTCTGTTGTTCCACTTTTTCTTTTTTTTTTTAACTCATGTTTAAATAAATAAATGATATTTTTAGCCTTGAATTCTGGATGCGCTGACAATTTGCATTTTTCATGTTCATCTTTCTGGCGGAATTCAGCCTGAGCACGCCGAATATGTAACAATGACGTTTTTATTGGGGAACGTTGGACTGCTTCCTCACAACTTTCTTTCATGCATAGTTTTAGTATTGTGTATAAGTATAGTATAGTATAGTGTAATATAAGTATAAGGAAAAAAAAAACCCAAGTTTTTTCCCCCCAAAAAAACTCTCTCTTGCTTGTGTTGCAACATTCTGAGAGCCATTACTGTTTACATTTTTGGGATCTGGGGTTATGTGAGGGCTTGTTTATGTGCCCCGAGATGATGTTTTGATTTGATATTTTAGGGTATCTACAATGTTTTAATTTTTTTTTCTCTAGTTCCGGCGGTTGAAAAGCTGTCTCACTTCCTGTAAATTACTTAAATGTCCAAAGGCGGGAGAAGGACTCCGGCGTTCATTGGTCACGTGTGATAATGTCATGTGGGCCCCGGGATCGCAAGGTCTGACATCGCTGTAACTGTGTCAGCACCGAAAGGAGAGTATAGGCTTTTTTTAAAATTTTTGTGAACACATGGGGATTTAGAAGGGTTTGTCCAAGTAGTGGAAAACCCCTTTAAGTATCTAAATTTTTTGCTCTCATTTTTACGCACTCCTTTTTCCCAATCCTTCTGCAGAGTCAAACTTTTCTGTTGACATCCATATAATGGGGAACAAGGTGCAGTTGTGGCTGACATTGATTTCACCATATAATGTACTGAAAACAAAAAATAAAAATATAAAAAACAAATTCCACTGTTTTTAGGCTTTTGTTTTCACAGTGCTGCCCAAATGACCTAGTAACTTTGTTCTATAGATCAGCATGGTCATAGAGATAGCAAATTGATATTTTTTGTTTTATTCTACTACTCGTTAGATAGTTACATTTTTGGGGTCAATACGACTTGACAGGATATCAATGAGGCTATTAATAGTGGGTTGAGAAATGTTTTTTCATATTGAGTGAGATTCTGTAGGCAGCAGCTCCCTTTCCGATCTCCAACTCAGGACGTTCCAGATGCGCTCGATAGGAGACAAGTCCAGAGACACTGCAGGCCCTGGTAACACGCTTAGGCCGCCTACCGTACATTGTCACCCAGCATAATAATCCTGGGAACAGGAATTGGTTACATCTTGAAGAAAAGTGTGATTTTGTGAAATAAAGACAACGTTGGGACTGGCTGAATTGCATAGTTAATAGACCACCATTAGGTCGTTTATTAGCCTGGATGGAAAGGCTGCTCGTGCTCCCAGTGCACACAGAATAATCAATAACAGATCATTCTGTGCGCATCTGCGACTGTCACCATTCTTTGACCAGCACAATGACTCAGTGGTTGGCACTGCAGCCTTGAAACTCTGGGGCCCTGGGTACAAATCTTACCAAGGACAACATATACAAGGAGTCTGTATGTTCTCCCTGTGTTTGCGTGGGTTTCCTCGGTGTTCTCCAGTTTCCTCCCACACGCCAAAGACAGATTGATGGGGAGCTTACATTGTGAGCCCCAAAAGGGATAGTTATGATGGTCTCTATAAAGTGCTATACAAGCAGGCATAATAAATACATTTGTGACGGTCATCATTTACACAGGACAATGTGCTGCTTAGAATGATCATCAAGAAATCAAATAATTTTGCCTGAAGAATCAGCACTTTGCTTGTTCATTGATGGTCTATTTATACATACTATATGTGGAATTCATTCACAATGATTGGCTAGAGCAAAAGTGACCAAGTGTTGGAATCAGAATTTGTCACGATTTTATACTGCAGAAAGAAAACCACAGTATAAACCTGGTAAGAAATTTCCTACAATCCAAACACTAGAATGTCTGATTAAGGTATAATACAATCATCTACTACATTGTTATAAGGTCAATAAGCTCTACTAACTCCCAATTATTATTGTCATTTTATCAGTACCAAATAACAGTCTGTGATCAAATATGACCAAGTAAATGCAGAGACCCCCGTACATACTAACCAATTAGATATAAATGTCGTAATGTACAAAAAATAGTTGACCATGATAAGATATACATCACCCATATAGTCAGTGTTGGGTAGTCAGAGGACAAAGGTTATCCAGAGCAAAAGAAGACAGGAGACCTAACGTACATTTCGCTTCTTAAAAATAACCAAATACATGGCTTCCTCAGAGGTCACAGACGGTTATTTGTTCATATTGTCCGTTTGCTTGAACCTCCATGATGCTAGTTAAGGTTCGCTGCTGTAATGTTTTGATGTACCTACAATAATTATTTTGACCTTTGATCAGATTGTCCCCTTTCTACTCTCTGTGTGGTTTTAAGTCATTACCATCTGACTGTATTTTTGTTCCGTTTATTTTATTGGCGTCCTTTGCCTTATCTATGTATTGCTATATATGGATCATTTACTGTTAAATATAAAACAGGACTGCCGCGGAAACACCATCACATGTCTCAACGCTGGCAGGAAACTAGCCAGGTCTTTCACCGGGAAGGAACAACCATGGGAAGGGCAGTCTCCAGTCAAGGAAACCGCCTATGCCAAAACATGGTATCCATCCACAGACAGCTGTTTCGGGGTATTTGCCCCTCATCAGTGTGGAGTAGGAAACTGGCTAGTGGGAGCAATGCCTAGTAAAAGACTACATAAGCAAGGATGATTGACCTTAGGGAGATCAACATCCAGCACCACGGAGACACCATCACGTGTTTCTCAACGCAGTGAAAGACCTGGCTAGTTTCCTGCCAGCGTTGAGACATGTGATGGTGTTTCCGCGGCAGTCCTGTTTTGCATATTTTCCCAGGGGGCCTTGTTCTGGAATCACTGCGTTGAGAAACACGTGATGGTGTCTCCGTGGTGCTGGATGTTGATCTCCCTAAGGTCAATCATCCTTGCTTATGTTACTGTTAAATATAGACCTTGGTTGTTTCTCATTTTAATATTGTTATTAATAAAAAATTGTAATTTTCTATTGAACATTGTTTACTGATGTGCATTTTTTACTCCATTTTCTCCTGCATTTCGTGCATTTTAACACTAGAACTACTGGACTCGTGACACCTATATAGAAATACATGGTGCAAAGTAGTCAAAATGACTACCTCAGTAGTTCTAGTGTTAAACATGCCCCTATCATGTGATAGGGGCGTGTTGAAATGATCTTCATACCTGAGTCCATACACTCTAGCATCTACCGTCAGTATTGTGGTATAAAAATAAATAAATAAAACAACTGGCGTAGGGTCCCTCCGTATTCTGATACCCAGCACAGATAAAGCCCATGGCTACAGACTGAAGCCTCCAGTTGTGGCTTGGCTGTGTATCAAAATAAGAGGAACCGCATGCAACGTTTTTTTTTTTTTCTTATTTAAAGTAATTCAAAAAAACGATGTGTGGTCGCCCCCAATTTTGATACCCAGCCATGATGAAGCCCAACAGTTGAGGGCTGGTATTCTCTAGCTGGGGAGGTCTAGCTTAAAAATATCAACCTCCAGCCACCCGGAATAGTCGCATCCATTAGATGAGACAAGCCCGGTGCTTTAAGTCCATGAAAGAAAAAAATCTGACCGCAATCAGCTTCAGTGCCGGGGGTACTTTATTTATTTGTAA